>NC_057802.1:16533015-16583086 GCF_018294505.1 Triticum aestivum | reverse complement strand
TTCCATCGTAGGCTTGCTGGACGGTGATGGGTTGGATGAGATTTATCATGTAATCGAGTTAGTTTTGTTAGGGTTTGATCCCTAGTATCCACTATGTTCTGAGATTGATGTTGCTATGACTTTGCTATGCTTAATGCTTGTCACTAGGGCCCGAGTGCCATGATTTCAGATCTGAACCTATTATGTTTTCATGAATATATGTGAGTGCTTGATCCTATCTTGCAAGTCTATAGTCACCTACTATGTGTTATGATCCGGCAACCCCGAAGTGACAATAATCGGGACCACTCCCGGTGATGACCGTAGTTTGAGGAGTTCATGTATTCACTATGTGTTAATGCTTTGGTCCGGTACTCTATTAAAAGGAGGCCTTAATATCCCTTAGTTTCCGCTAGTACCCCGCTGCCACGGGAGGGTAGGACAAAAGATGTCATGCAAGTTCTTTTCCATAAGCACGTATGACTATATTCGGAATACATGCCTACATTACATTGATGAATTGGAGCTAGTTCTGTGTCACCCTATGTTATGATTGTTACATGATGAACCGCATCAGGCATAATTCTGCATCACCGATCCAATGCCTACGAGCTTTTCACATATTGTTCTTCGCTTATTTACTTTTCCGTTGCTGCTGTTACAATCACTACAAAACCCAAAAATATTACTTTTGCTACTGTTACCGTTACTTCCATATTACTTTGCTACTAAATACTTTGCTGTAGATACTAAGTTATCCAGGTGTGGTTGAATTGACAACTCAACTGCTAATACTCAAGAGTATTCTTTGGCTCCCCTTGTGTCGAATTAATAAATTTGGGTTGAATACTCTACCCTCGAAAACTGTTGCGATTCCCTACACTTGTGGGTTATGAAGACTATTTTCTGGCGCTGTTGCCGGGGAGCATAGCTCTATTCTTTGAGTCACTTGGGATTTATATCTGCTGGTCACTATGAAGAACTTGAAAGACGCGAAAACAAAAATTTATCCCTCAACTACGAGGGGAGGTAAGGAACTGCCATCTAGCTCTGCACTTGATTCACCTTCTGTTTTGAGTAAGCTTGCGACACCTAAACCTGCTTCTGCTATTAATTCTGATATGTCGCATGTTATTGATGATGCCACTTCTGTTATGCATGATACTTATGATGAAACTACTTCTATGCTTGATACTACTGTGCCACTTGGTGAATTTCTTGATGAACAACTTGCTAGGGCTAGAGAGAATGAAATTATTGAAACTGATAATATTGATGAAAGTGATGATGAAGACTCTCCCCCTAAATATGAATTGCATGTTGTGCCCGAGGGCTATGTTATGGATGAAGAAACTGCTAGAGACTTTCTTGCTTGGAATGATAGAAGTGATCTTAAGAAATTATTAGCTAAGCTGAAACAAAAAACTCTGAATGCTAGAATGAAATATGATCCTGCTTATGCTACTTCACCTATCTTTGTTACTGATAAGGATTATGAATTCTCTGTCGACCCTGATATAATTACTTTGGTTGAATCTGATCCTTTCTATGGCTATGAATCTGAAACTGTTGTGGCACATCTTACTAAATTAAATGATATAGCCACCCTGTTCACTAATGATGAGAAAACTCGCTACTATTATATCCTTAAAATATTTCCGTTCTCATTAAAGGGTGATGCTAAGATATGGTTTAATTCTCTTGATCCTGGTTGTGTGCGTAGCCCCCAGGATATGATTTATTATTTCTCTGCTAAATATTTCCCTGCTCATAAGAAACAAGCTGCTTTAAGGGAAATATATAATTTTGTGCAAATTGAAGAAGAGAGTCTCCCACAAGCTTGGGGGAGGCCTCTCCAATTACTTAATGCTTTGCCTGATCATCCTCTCAAGAAAAATGAAATACTTGATATCTTTTATAATGGACTAACCGATGCTTCCAGAGACCACCTGGATAGTTGTGCTGGTTCTGTTTTCAGGGAAAGAACACCAGATGAAGCTGAAATTCTATTGAATAATATGTTGACTAATGAAAATAATTGGACACTTCCTGAACCAACTCCTAAGCGAACTCCGAAGAAAAGGGGTGTTCTATTTCTCAGTCCTGAAGATATGCAAGAGGCAAAGAAATCTATGAAAGAAAAAGGTATAAAAGCTGAAGATGTTAAGAATTTACCTCCCATTGAAGAAATACATGGTCTTAATTTACCGCCTGTTGAAGAAATATATGATCTTAATTCATCACCTATTGAAGAAACTCATGGTCTTGATAACCCGACACAGGTAGTGAAGATAAATTCTCTCTATAGATTTGATGAAGGTGATATTCCTCACTATAAGTCTGCTAGACAATGCTTAGATGAGTTTGACAATTTTATTGTTAAACAAGAAAATTTTAATGCTTATTTTGGTAGACAATTAAAACAAAATTCTTATATGATTGAACACTTGAATGATTATATGTCTAGAGTTAAAGGTGAACTTAAACTCATTAGTAAACATGCTTCTATGGTTACCACTCAAGTAGAACAAGTACTTAAAGCTCAGAATGATTTGCTCAATGAATTGAATAGTAAGAATAATGACTATGCTGTTAGAGTGGCTACTAGAACAGGTAAAATGACTCAGAAACCTTTGTATCCTGAAGGCCATCCTAAGAGAATTGAGCAGGATTCTCAGAAAAATAATATTGATGCACCAATCCTTCTAAAAAGAAGAAAAAAGAAAAATGATAGGACTTTGCATGCTTCTAGTGAACCAGTTATGGACACACCTGAGAATCCCAATGATATTTCTATTTCTGATGCTGAAACACAATCTGGTGATGAACATGAACCTAGTGATAGTGTTAATGATAATGTTCATGTTGATGCTCAACCTAGCAATGATAATGATGTAGAAGCTGAACCTGCTGTTGATCTTGATAACCCACAATCAAAGAATCAACGTTATGATAAGAGAGACTTTGTTGTTAGGAAGCACGATAAAGAAAGAGAACCATGGGTTTAGAAACCCATGCCTTTTCCTCCCAAACCATCCAAGAAAAAGGATGATGAGGATTTTGAGCGCTTTGCTGAAATGATTAGACCTATCTTCTTGCGTATGCATTTAACTGATATGCTCAAAATGAATCCTTATGCTAAGTATATGAAAGAAATTGTTACAAATAAAAGAAAGATACCGGAAGCTGAAATTTCCACCATGCTTGCTAATTACAATTTCAAGGGTGGAATACCTAAGAAACTAGGAGATCTAGGAGTACCAACTATACCATGCTCCATTAAAAGAAACTATTTTAAAACTGCTTTATGTGATCTTGGAGCCGGTGTTAGTGTTATGCCTCTCTCTTTATATCGTAGACTTGATTTGAATAAGTTGACACCTACTGAAATATCTTTGCAAATGGCTGATAAATCAACTGCTATACCTGTCGGTATTTGTGAGATGTGCCTGTTGTGGTTGCAAATGTTACCATTTTAACGGACTTTGTTATTCTTGATATTCCTGAGGACGATAGTATGCCTATTATTCTTGGAAGACCATTTTTGAATACTACAGGGGCTGTTATTGATTGCAACAAAGGCAATGTCACTTTTCATGTTAATGGTAATGAGCATACGGTACACTTTCCGAGGAAACAACCTCAAGTTCATAGTATCAACTCTATTGGAAAAATTCCATCGATTATTTTTGGAGGTTTTGAATTTCCTCTACCTACTGTCAAAAAGAGATATGACATTCTTATTATTGGGGATGTGCATATCCCCGTTGAGGTAACATAGTGTTATTCAAAATTTCTCCGGTATCATGTTACTCGAAATGAGTTTGTTAACAAGACTTGATCAACCTTGTTAGTGGATTCCTTTTGATGAGCATGAGATGGATGAAGTTAGAAAGCACAACCTTCTGTACCCTCCTTTTACTTTCTGTTGTTTAGTTGAAATAAAGTAAAATTTGTATTCTCTGTCTGTTTCTTGAATTATCCGTGCAATATAAAAAATACCCCGAAAATAAAATTTCTCCAAATGCCCTGCCAATTTAATATGATTTTTTCTGGAATATTTGAGAATATCTGGCACTGAGAACACAGCAGGGGGAGCAAGCACCTGGGCACAAGGGTCCAGGGCGCGCCTCCTGCCTCGTGGGTCCACGGTGGCTCCCCTCCACTTATTCCTGCACCCACACACTCCTTCCTCCCAAAAAATCACCAACCAGCTCAAGCACGAGTTCTAGCTCATTTTGCTGCGATTTTCGATCTCCTTACTCAAAGCACCTCTCACAAAACTGCTTTGGGGGATTGTTCCTTGGTATGTGACTCCTCCAATGGTCCAATTAGTTTTTGTTCTAGTGCTTTATTCATTGCAAATTTGTGCTGCCTAGGTGACCATGTTCTTGAGCTTGCATGTCAAATTTATATGGTTCCAAGTAGTTCTAATGCATGATATAGTCTCTAGGCACTTGTGGGAGTAGTTGCTATCAATTTTGTTGAGTTTGGTTCACTTTTCTTTGAAGTTACTAAATTTTTTAGAAATTTTCAGAAAATGATGAAGAGATTTTTGAGGGGCTCTTCGAGCCAAAGCTCGAAGGATAAGCAAAGTGAAGAAGAAGAGAGGCCCAAATATAATCTGCCTCGCAACACCGAGGTTCGGCCATGTGAATGGCCTTGTGATGATTTCTTGAGAGCAGCCGGGATTTATGATGATTTCTACGAGTTGGCTGAGAATGCAGGCATCACCGACTTCCTCCGCGACCAACGCGAACAGTATCTCTTACTCACTAATACCTTTGTGCAAAATTTTCATTTCCATTCTAGGAGGTCACCACCTGCGGTGGATTTTTATTTATATGATGAGTATAAGGAGATGACCCTTCGCGAATTCTGTGAGGTTTGCAAGTTACCTTTTCCGGGTTTCATAGAGGAACCACATCGTAATGATGTGGAGGGGTTTATTGATACAATTGCTGTAGGGGAAACGAGAAAGGTTTCCGACGCACGAATCACTAGCATACATTTTCCTGTTCTACGTTACTTTGCTATATTCGCTAGTAGATGCTTAATTGGTCGCGGAAACTGTGGAAACCTGAGTGTTCCTGATATTATTATTTTGTGCCATGCCTTGTTTCGTGATGATACATTTAGTATGGGCGCTATTGTTGCAAAGCGGTTAAATCTTAACCGTACTAAGGGACCCATCTTAGGAGGCATCTTCGCCTCGCGCCTCGCTGCATACTATAACATACCTATTAGGCACTATGAGAAAGAAGAAAAATTGTTGCCTACTGTTTTTCTAGACTATAAGAGTATGGTAGCGCATGATTTTATTGTTAAGAATAGGGAAAGGGCACTTAAATACAAATTGTTATTTGATAAAAATCACCCTGAGATTATTACCTTGCCTGCTCCTTCCTTGTTTGATTTATCTGCAGGCCAGTATCTCGTTCCGCTAGCGACCATCCAAGCGTACCGGAACCCTACATCAGCCACAGAGCCAGAGCCGGAACCACAATTTGATCCTCCATGACAGTCTAATTACCAGTGGGATCCGGAGATGATTGCCAACCAGTGGCAATCAGAGGCTTCTTCTTCTCAGTACGACCCCAGCTACAGTTTTGGATATCCGCCAGGCCAGCCGTGGCAATAGACCAACTTAGGCCAAAAGCCTAAGCTTGGGGGAGTACGTATCTCTCACCGACATTACATTCATGTTTACACACTCATTGCTAGATGACGGTGCTCATACTTTTCACTGTATTATCCATGCTAGTTTATTTTCTTTTTCCTGTTTTCTTCTTGTGTGTTTGAAAAACTTTAAGAAAAACCAAAAAAATAGTAGTAGCTTTTAGCTAGTTTACTTTCTTGCTTTTAGTAATAACTAGCACAGTGGCCCGCTCGATGCGGGGGCTAGTTTTTATAAATCTCAATAATGAGAACATAATATTTATATGGTCAAAGAGCATGTGTGGTACCAAAAATAAAAGGAAATTTTGATAATTCTTACAGTAAGTGATATGTATGGTTGAAACAAAAATGAATATCGATTATAATAAAGCAATAGTACTCTTAATTTTGATTAACTTGTACACGTAAATTCACAAAATATATAATATGAAAAGCATCGGTGAATTTCATTGTATTCACAACAGTCTTAAATAGGCCTTGGGCATCATGACCTTCCACCACTTAAGCAACTTTCATCATAGGAGGGCGGTTACCAATTGCATTGTAAGGTAAACAGGAGAACTGAACAGCAAACCTATAATGCATTGCCTAGAGATTGACTAATACTCCTTGGTGTCTCCACAAGAACAGTGTAATTGTAGATCCATTAAGAATACTACATCCATAGACGCTTCAGATATGCAAATCAACTACTATAAGAGAAAAGTGATATAGCATAGTTCTCGTTCTACCACATCTCTCTAGTCAGCAATTTTGGCGTTAATTCTTCCGCCCAAAACCAGCAAACTTGTGGGAACTCTTCCAAAGTATTAAGACAATAACTTCATGAACATTACAATAGTTCTTTTGGTTCCTAATGATCTGAGGTGCCTGCAATAAAAATAAAGATCTAAACTGATATTCCACAACATGGTAATCTAATTATGTGGTTGATATCTAAATAGTTGTGAGTGTAGTAAAATTTCACACATTCGTCTCCCCGCTTGCAAGCAAGAAAAATAACAATCTTGCACACATTCGTCTACCATAAATTATTGTTCTGTTACACGTACCTAGTATCAAAACATCATTCACATGACTGTAACATCATTCATAAAAGGGGAAGGATAAACAACTTGGCATTGGTTATGATATATTTGAAGTACCTAACACATACTTGTGAAACAAAAGGCTCTAGCGCTTCATCAAAATACCAATTCAGAATAGGCCAATAACCTTGTTTAAAAAACTTCCAGACCAATTGCAGACATCGTGCATTTATTCACCTTCCGCAACAGAGTTAAATGGGAACTTGAACAATATAATAGTACAAAATTATGGGGCGGCATTAAAGCATGTAAATGCAACAACACAAAATGGAAAACTATATACTCCCTCAAAAGAACTGAACCAAAAGGTGTGGTGAAGTATACCATGTTACTTTTGGCATCCTGCGCATGTTCCTAAAGAACCCACCATCCATTGGTAAATATATTTATCAAGTTCACCAGAAGTCCATTTCTGTAATAGAATGTTAAGCATACTGTAAAAATTGATCTAGTACACTGCTCACGGAAGCAATATGGTGTCATGTACATAACTCATATGCCACATCAACTATTTATCCTCTAGCTCTAGTGGAAGAAAACTACTCTGGCCTAACTCACTCGAGCTTTCCAACATCTTTTTGAAATTGCCGTATGTGTAGCTGATGGGCTTCCACCAATGTTCTTAGGATCTACACGAAAAACATTCATGGTGAAGCCAATTCAAATTGGTTGGTCAATAACATCCAAGAAAAATTCAAAACAAACACAACAACTTTGAGAGAGAGCAAAGTTGGGGCCGTGCCACTTATATAAGATTATTATTTTTTATTGCACTACGACATGTAATCACAAGCTTGAGCCTAAATGGACTTTCTTATACGTAAACACCATTAGCAACAGAGTATCAACACAACTCTGATAGAATGATAATTAAGATGAGATAAATCTATAGTTTTGTAAATGTCCATGTCAAGCTAGCAAAGAGAATACATAAATACATAGTTTTGAGCATATAATTGTATTTTATATGTAGTACCTTTCCATGGAGTACTGTATGAACATCTAGCAAAAGGAGCTTCAGTCTAAACTGGATGAGAGTACCTCGTCTTTCTAAGATAAGAAACTTTACAAAAGTAAAAAAAAATTCTTACTGAGAAATAATAGATAAGCCGACAAAAGGGCAACAACACCACTATTTTCTTCTTTAAAACCTATCCAGTTAAAGGAACTTCCAGATAATTAAACAAAAATGTAAATCAGCCCTGGTAAACCTACAGGTTATCGTGAGCAACATATGTCTTCCAGTAGCGCATATACATTGCCTGTTTTTTGGTTGAATCATCTGAGTCCTAGCATTTCTCTTTTTCCTAATAGTCAGTGCACCGTTAATTCTCTAGATTTCAGACAGCGAATACCTACTACTATCTAAAGATCTTGAACTCGTAATTGCAGCCAGCTGAATACAAATATTTATATAATATTTAGTGAACCTTCATATACGGTGGGAGAAAACAATTCATGTTAATCCTTCTCTTCTCCTTGTTATCATTATTGTACGTCTCATCATCTTAAATATACAATAAGTATTTAGCAAGACAAACCTTCATGATTTGTTCATCCAAGTAACCACACGTTTTGTTATTTTGCTGGGAGGTACTCAAACCTCCTCTAGATATCTCTCATCTCTCTCTATCCACTTCGCCGATTCTTTGATTTTCCGATTTCAAGTGATTAAGGACGGAAAGAAACTGAGTGCACTTGAGAGTAGCTCAGCTAGGGCCCGATGCATGATACACGTCTTCTTTCATGACCTGTCATGCATGGACAATTAGCAGGAGTCACCTACCTTCGGATTAATAGGCTGATCTTTAGGGGGAAAATTGGGTGGAGACAGTCTCCAAATCTCCTCCATCACTGCTTATCTAGATAGAACAACCCTGTCCTTGCAAAGAATTCCACGGCCTTCTCTCCTGCTCGCAAGGCACTACCCTGCTCGGTTCGATGGCTGCACTGCCCCGTAAACACCTGCTCGATTTTCCCCTGCCTTTTGCCCAATCACCCTATCCTATACTTAAAGGAAAGCGAGCGAGCTCTGTGTTTAGTTTAATCAGTGGTGTGCTTGAAGATCAATTGATTTCCATGGCATCCATGCTGGAGCACGGTCAGCTTAATTTTCTTCACACATGTGCATCGATCTTTCAGCTAGTAAGAGTTGCACCAGGAGCTCATCAATCGAGTACAGGCGTACATGAACGGCATGTGCGTGCAGAACGACCTATACCAATAGACAATGTTACTCATCCAGTATGTACACCGATCACATACATCTCAGCGTCGCGGCCATCCACGTGCATACCAGGTTTCTCGCCGTCTTGTTGCTTCTGCCTTACTTGGTCACTATGGGCATCTTCCTCTCCCAGAGAAGATCTTAACAAAACAGGACCTACTATGCATTGGCTGATGTCTGCTCCAAGAACCGTGTCCTTGAGAAGAATTCCACGGCATTCTCTCCTGCTCGCAAGGCAGTACCCCGCTCGGCTCGATGGCTGCACGGCCCCGTAAACACTTGCTCAATTTTCCCCTGCCTTTCGCCCAATCACCCCATCCTATACCTAAAGGAAAGCGAGCGAGCTCTATGCTTAGTTAATCAGTGGTGTGCTTGCAGATCAATTGAATTCCATGGCATCCATGTTGGAGCACGGCCAGCTTAATTTTCTTCACACATGCGCATCAATCTTTCAGATAGTAAGAGATAGCACCAGGAGCTCATCAATTACCAATAGACAATGTTACTCATCAAGTACGTACACCAAAACACTTACGTCACGGCCGTCCACGTGCAGACCAGGTTTCTCGTCGTCTTGTTGCTTTTTTTTACTTGGTCACTATGGGCAACTTCCTCTCCCACAGAAGATCTTAACAAAATAGGAGCTACTATGCATTGTTTGTTGTCTTCTCTCACAGTTCCAATCTTGCATCCATGGCAGGGATCCCTGGCGTTATCCTGATGCAGGAGGAAGAAATCTTAGAGTGATAGACTGAACATGCGAGCGATGACGGCTGCGTACGTGAGGGTAGGAGAGCTCGCCCTACCAATGGGATTCTGGCGGCGGTGTGCGTGAGGGCAGGAGCCCTGTAGCCCTATTTTTGTTGTATTCTTTCAACGATAGATAGACTCACGTAAAGAAAAGCAAATCTATGGCATGTTCCTTTTTTTTCTGCTCTTCCTTTTAGGATGGAGTCAAGGTACTTTAAAAACTAATCTATGGCATAGGTTCCTCTCCCTTCATTAGGCTGATGAAGGGAGCGCAACGTTTTCTCCCACTACAATTATAATGGCATTGGTGGGTAATTTTCTAAACTTGAATCTTATCTAACGGACAACAAAATATAGTCTATTAAATTAACGGTTAGATGTTTCTCATTTTTGTGGTAATTTCTAGTGATTTATCTTTTTTCTGGTTAACTCGTCAAATACTTTTTATATATAATAGATTAAAAGAAAACTCAAAAAGATTTCCCGTTCTTCTTTTTGCTTGTTGGGAGCTTTCCCGTGTAAATAGTTTTATTTCTTTTCTTTTCTTTGGGGGTCAATAGGAGAAGACCATGATGAAATTGTTGAAGTGGCTCTTATACGCATTATTGTTGATTTAACCAAGAGCCCATATTGCCTTGTCTTCTCCTGTTTATTGAATGCTCGCAGATTCCAGCTTAGTCCAATGCACGTGCACTATTATTATTATTATTATTATTATTCACATCGTTTGGTCGTGTAAGTGAAAGGCAATTATGACGATATATGATGGACTGATTGAGATGAGAGAAGCTGGTATGAACTTGACCTCTCTTGTTTTTGTAAATATGATTAGTTCATCGTTCCTGATTCAGCCTATTATGAATAAACGTGTTTGCAATGACAATTAGAGATTATAGTTACTTATGCCATGCTTAATTAGCTAGAAGTGTATAATGGTTTACTTTGCGTGCCAACATGCTATTAAAATGGTTGTGATGTGGTATGATAGGGTGGTATCCCCCTTTGAATGATTCAAGTGACTTGACTTGGCACATGTTCACACATGTAGTTGAAACAAATCAACATAGCCTTCACGATATTTATGTTCATGGTGGATTATATCCTACTCATGCTTACACTCAATGTTTATTAATTTTAATGCATGTTCATGACTGTTGTCGCTCTCTAGTTGGTCGCTTCCCAGTCTTTTGCTAGCCTTCACTTGTACTAAGTGGGAATACTGCTTGTGCATCCAATCCCTTAAACCCCAAAGTTATTCCATATGAGTCCACTATACCTTCCTATATGCGGTATCTACCTGCCGTTCCAAGTAAATTTGTATGTGCCAAACTCTAAACCTTCAAATGAAATTCTGTTTTGTATGCTCGAATAGCTCATGTATCAACTAGGGCTGTCTGTATCTTCCATGCTAGGCGGGTTATTCTCAAGAGGAGTGGACTCCGCTCCTCACTCACGAGAAAATGACTGGTCACCGGGATGCCCAGTCCCATGCTTTATGCAAATCAAATCAAAATAATTGCAAACAAAACTCCCCCGGGACTGTTGTTAGTTGGAGGCACTCGTTGTTTCGAGTAAGCCATGGATTGATGCTTGTTGGTGGAGGGGGATTATAAACTTTACCATTCTGTTTGGGAACCGCCTATAATGTGTGTAGCATGGAAGATATCGCCATCTCTCGGTTGTTATGTTGACAATGAAAGTATGCCGCTCAAAATATTATTTATCTCTGCTTTAAAATCGAGTTCTGGCACCTCTACAAATCCCTGCTTCCCTCTGCGAAGGGCCTATCTATTTACTTTTATGTTAAGTCATCACCCTCTTATTAAAAAGCACTAGCTAGAGAGCGTTGCTGTCATTTGCATCCATTATTATAAATTTATATTGGGTATGACTATGACTGGATCTCTTTTACCATGAATTACAATGTTTAGTCAGTCCTTGATCTTTAAAGGTGCTCTGCATTTATGTTTTGCAGTCTCAGAAAGGCATAGCGAGAAACCATCTTGTTATATCATATTATGATTGTTTTGAGAAATTGTTGTCATCTGAGATTTATTATTATTGCTCGCTGGCTGATTATGCCATCGACATGAGTAAACCTGAGACCTAAATGTTATTGTGAATATGGTTAGTTCATAATCTTTTGCTGAAAACTTGAATGCTGGCTTCACATATTTACAACAACAAGAGCAAACAGAGTTTGTAAAAGTTTTTCTTTATCACTTTCAGTTTATCAACTGAATTGCTTGAGGACAAGCAAATGTTTAAGCTTGGGGGAGTTGATACGTCTCCGTCGTATCTACTTTTCCAAACATTTTTGCCCTTTTTTTGGACTCTAACTTGCATGATTTGAATGGAACTAACCCGGACTGACGTTGTTTTCAGCAGAATTGCCATGGTGTTATTTATGTGCAGAAACAAAAGTTCTCGGAATGACCTGAAACTTCACGGAGATTATTTTTGGAAATAATAAAAAATACTGGCGAAAGAATTAAGGCCAGGGGGCCCACACCCTTTCCACGAGGGTGGGGGGCGCGCCTGCCCCCCTGGGCGCGCCCCCTGCCTCGTGGGCCCCCTGGAGCTCCACCGACCTGAACTCCAACTCCATATATTCGTGTTCAGGGAGAAAAAAATCAGAGAGAAAAATTCATCGCGTTTTACGATACGGAGCCGCCGCCAAGCCCTAAACTCTCTCGGGAGGGCTGATCTGGAGTCCGTTCGGGGCTCCGGAGAGGGGAATCTGTCGCCGTCATCATCATCAACCATCCTCCATCACCAATTTCATGATGCTCACCGCCGTGCGCGAGTAATTCCATCGTAGGCTTGCTGGACGGTGATGGGTTGGATGAGATTTATCATGTAATCGAGTTAGTTTTGTTAGGGTTTGACCCCTAGTATCCACTATGTTCTGAGATTGATGTTGCTATGACTTTGCTATGCTTAATGCTTGTCACTAGGGCCCGAGTGCCATGATTTCAGATCTGAACCTATTATGTTTTCATGAATATATGTGAGTTCTTGATCCTATCTTGCAAGTCTATAGTCACCTACTATGTGTTATGATCCGGCAACCCCGAAGTGACAATAATCGGGACCACTCCCGGTGATGACCGTAGTTTGAGGAGTTCATGTATTCACTATGTGTTAATGCTTTGGTCCGGTACTCTATTAAAAGGAGGCCTTAATATCCCTTAGTTTCCGCTAGGACCCCGCTGCCACGAGAGGGTAGGACAAAAGATGTCATGCAAGTTCTTTTCCATAAGCACGTATGACTATATTCAGAATACATGTCTACATTACATTGATGAATTGGAGCTAGTTCTGTGTCACCCTATGTTATGATTGTTACCTGATGAACCGCATCAGGCATAATTCTCCATCACCGATCCAATGCCTACGAGCTTTTCACATATTGTTCTTCGCTTATTTACTTTTCCGTTGTTGCTGTTACAATCACTACAAAACCCAAAAATATTACTTTTGCTACTGTTACCGTTACTTCCATATTACTTTGCTACTAAATACTTTGCTACAGATACTAAGTTATCCAGGTGTGGTTGAATTGACAACTCAACTTCTAATACTCAAGAATATTCTTTGGCTCCCCTTGTGTCGAATCAATAAATTTGGGTTGAATATTCTACCCTCGAAAACTGTTGCGATCCCCTACACTTGTGGGTTATCACTCGACGAGCTGCTGATCATAGCAGACAAGTACGCCACTGCCGACTCTTCCATGAAGTCAGAGCTCAGAGTGGATACCTCTGGGAAGGTGCTCCCTCCGGTTCCTCGGACGCCGGCTGGAGACAACAGTCGGCGTCAGCAGCCGAATGACAACAAGCGCAAGGCCCCGCAACCGGCTTCCACCAGCCGGCAGGTGGCGACAGTTGAGGACCAGCAACCTGAAGGACAACCCCTCCCCAAGCGCCAGAAGGGCGGCAAGCCAGTTTGGTTGCCTGCTTTCTCCTTTGAGCAGACCCTCGACGCCCCTTGCAAGTTCCACAGCGGTGCGAAGCCGTCCAACCATACAACTCGGAAGTGCCACTGGCTCGTCCGTATCGCCAAGGGAGAAGGACTCCCCCCCACCACCTGCTGGCCTGCCGGCCCCGCCTCCCCAGCAGCCGGCTACCCGTCCAGCAGTCGGCGCAATCCAAGATGATTATCCTGAAGAGCATGGTGCTTACGTTGTCTTCACCAGCGTTGCCAATGACAGACACAGCAGGCGTCAGCAGCACCGAGAAGTGAACGCAGTTGCCTCAACTGCTCCAGAGTTCATGCACTGGTCTGAAAAGCCTATCATCTGGAGCCGAGCTGACCACCCGGAAGTGATGCCTTCCCCAGGTTCCTATGCCCTGGTGTTGGATGCAACCTTTGCAACAGAGAAGCGAGCTGCTCGTTTCTCCCGGATTCTGATAGATGGCGGTAGCAACATCAACATCCTTTACTGTGACACCATGGAGAAGTTGAAGATCAAAGAGAAGCAGCTGCTGCCCAGTCGGACTGTGTTTCATGGCATTGTGCCCGGCTTGTCCTGCTCACCAATCGGCAAAGTCAAGATAGATCTCATCTTTGGAGACAAGGATCATTTCCGCCGAGAAGCGATTTGGTTTGAGGTGGTCGACCTAGAGAGCCCTTACCACGTGCTCTTAGGCCGGCCTGCTCTAGCCAAGTTTATGGCGGTGCCTCATTATGCCTACCTCAAGATGAAGATGCCAGGAACCAAGGGTATTATCACGATCAGTGGAGATTATGAGAAGTCGTCCGCCTGCGCTGCAGCCAGCAGTCGGCTGGCCGACTCCCTAGTAATTGCTGCTGAGAAGAAGCTCCTGGACTGGGTGGTGGCCATGGCCGGCAAGCAGCCGGACATGTCCCCAGAACCCAAAGAGTCAGAGACCCAGGGCTCCTTCCAGTCGGCCAAAGAGACAAAGAAGATTCCCTTGGACCCTGAGCACCCGGAGAGGCACGCTGTCATAGGTGCCAACCTTGATAGCAAATAGGAAAGCGAGCTCGTCGATTTCCTCTATGAGAATCGGGACATGTTTGCATGGTCCCCCAAAGACATGCCAGGTGTTCCGACGGATTTCACCGAGCACAAGCTACACGTCAAGGCAGATGTCAAGCCAGTCAAGCAACCCCTCCGCCAACTATCGGAAGAGAAGAGAAGAATTGTTGGAGAAGAGATCGCCCGCCTGTTGGCAGCCGGCTTCATCATGGAAGTTTTCTTCCCAGAGTGGCTCGCCAACCCAGTCCTTGTACTGAAGAAGAATAACAAGTGGCGCATGTGCATTGATTACACCAGTCTTAACAAAGCCTGCCCCAAGGATCCGCTTGCATTACCCCAGATTGACCAAGTGATAGACTCCACAGCCGGATGCGAGCTGTTGAGTTTCTTGGATGCCTACTCATGTTACCACCAGATTAAGTTGAACCCGGCAGACCACCTGAAGACCGCCTTCATCACACCATTCAGAGCCTTCTGCTACCTGACCATGACATTCGGCCTGAGAAATGCCGGTGCCACTCTTCAGCGTTGCATGCAGAAGTGCCTCCTCAAGCAACTCGGCAGGAATGCCCACGTCTATGTAGACGATATTGTGGTGAAGACGGAGAAGCGTGGTACCCTTCTGGAAGATCTTAAGGAAACTTTTGAAAATCTGCGCCGTTTTCAGATCAAGCTCAACCCATAGAAGTGCGTGTTCGGAGTACCAGCCGACCAGCTCCTTGGCTTCCTGGTCTCAGAGCATGGCATCGAGTGCAACCATGTGAAGATCAAGGCCATTGAGAGGATGGAGAAGACTACCCAACTGAGAGACGTCCAGAAGTTCATCGGCTGTTTGGCATCCATCAGCTGCTTCATCAGTCGGCTGGGCGAGAAGGCTCTTCCCCTGTACCAGCTCATGAAGAAGACCACTCATTTCGAGTGGAATGATAAGGCGGACAAAGCTTTTCTCCAGTTAAAGAAGATGTTGACCACGCCGCCTGTCCTGGCGGCTCCGACTGCTAAAGAGCCCATGTACCTCCACATCGCCGCCACCAGCCGAGTGGTCATCACCGTCATAGTAGTGGAACGCCCAGAAGACGGCAAGGTACAGCCGGTCCAGAGGCATGTGTACTATTTGAGCGAGGTATTGTCAACCTCGAAGCAGAACTACCCTCACTACCAGAAGATGTGCTACGGCGTGCATTCTGCCGCCAAGAAGTTGAAGCCATACTTTCAAGAGCACCTGATCACGGTTGTCTGCACTGCCCCACTTGCCGAGATCATTGGCAATAGAGATGCATCTGGCCGAGTGGCCAAATGGGCCATTGATTTGGCCCCCTACACCATCTTCTACCAGCCGCGCACCGCCATCAAGTCCCAAGCACTGGCCGACTTCCTTGTCGACTGGGCCGAGACCCAGTACTTGCCGCCAGCTCCGAACTCCACCCATTGGTGAATGCACTTTGATGGCTTGAAGATGCGCACCGGCTTGGGAGCCGGCGTTGTCCTCACCTCTCCCAAAGGCGACAAGCTCAGATACACATTGCAAATCCACTTTGCTGCCTCCAACAATGTAGCCGAGTATGAAGCACTAATACACGGCCTCCGGTTGGCCAAAGAGATCGGCATCCGCCGGATCCTGTGCTACGGCGACTCTGACTTGGTGGTCCAGCAGTCGTTTGGCGACTGGGAGGCCAAGGATGCAAACATGGCGAGCTACCGCTTCCTCGTCCAGCAACTCAGCGGATACTTTGAAGGGTGTGAGTTCCTTCATGTGCCAGGAAATGACAACGAGCAGGCGGATGCCTTGGCACGGATCGGCTCCACCCGTCAAGCAATACCAGCCGGCGTTTTCCTTCAGTGCCTCCGCAAGCCGTCGATCAAGCCTTCTCCAGAATCTGAGTCCATCTTCGTGCCGGCTCCTCTCAAGGCAGTCGGATCTGACTCGAGGGCTGCGACAGCCGGCACAGGGACTTCGGCAGGCGGCACAGGGACTACAGCAATCGCACCCGGCCCGGGGACTTCACAACCCGGCCTCGTGGCTGCAGCAGCCGGCTCGGGGACTTCACCAAGCAGCCCGGGGATATTGCAGCAGTCGCACCCGGCCCGGGGACTTCACAACCCGGCCCGGGGGCTGCAGCAGTCGGCCCGGAGACTTCAACGATGCATCAAGCGGCAACCAACTCCAACCCGCCACCTGCCAGCCCAGCCTCCCTAGTACAAGTGGCTGTAGTGGCAGTAGAAGAAATTCAAGCACCATCATGGGCAGAGCCCATTCTCAAGTTTCTGGTGAACAGAGAGCTGCCGACCGATGAGTTCTCGGCCCGACAAGTACAACGCCGATCAGGAGCTTAAACGATAGTAAACAAAGAGCTTGTCAGACGCAGCGTGACTGGAGTCTTCCAGCGCTGCGTAGAACCAGAGAAGGGCCACGCAATCCTCAAAGATATCCACCAAGGCGAGTGCGGCCACCACGCGGCTTCCAGATCTCTTGTCGCCAAAGCTTTCCGCCATGGTTTCTTCTGGCCGACTGCTTTGGAGGACGCCAAGGAGTTGGTCAAGCATTGCAAAGGGTGTCAAAAGTTCAGCTCCCAGCAGCATCTACCAGCCTCTGCACTCAAGACCACCCCCTGGCTTGGCCTTTTGCCGTCTGGGGGTTGGATATGGTGGGACCATTCAAGACAGCACGCGACGGCATGACCCATCTGCTCGTTGCCGTGGACAAGTTCACCAAGTGGATTGAAGCAAAGCCTCAAGAAGTTGAATGGTCCGACTGCTGTAACCTTCATTGCAGACATCACCACCTAGTACGGAGTACCACACAGCATCATCACCGACAATGGCGCGAACTTTGCCAAGGGAGCCATGGCCCGTTTCTGCGTGACGCAGGGCATCCGACTGGACTTAGCGTCCGTTGCCCATCAACAGTCAAACGGCCAAGCCGAGCGAGCAAACGGCCTCATCCTCTCCGGCATCAAGCCCCGACTGGTCGAGCCACTGGAGCGGTCGGCCGGTTGCTGGATCGACGAGCTGTCGTCCGTCCTTTGGAGCCTCCGCACCACTCCGAACAAATCATCCGGCTTCACTCCATTCTTTCTCGTGTACGGTGCCGAGGCTGTCATCCCAACTGACATTGAGTTTGACTCGCCTCGCGTCACCATGTACACGGAGGCGGAGGCAAAAGAGGCACGAGAAGATGATGTTGATCTGCTGGAAGAGGGCCGGCTGTTGGCACTCAACCGATCCGCCATCTACCAGCAGAGTCTACGCCGCTACCACAGTCGGAAACTCAAGCCAAGATCCTTCCAAGAGGGAGACCTTGTGCTCCGGCTGATCCAGCGAACAGCCGGCCAGCACAAGCTCTCGGCCCCTTGGGAAGGCCCCTTCATCATCAGCAAAGCATTGGGCAACGACTCCTACTACCTCATCGACGCGCAGGAGAGGCGATTCGGGCAAAGAGACAGAGCGCCCGTGGAATGCAAACCTCCTTCGAAGATTTTACAGTTGATGCAGTATGTACCATGCTACCTTTTGTATTAAGTACAAGACATCGGGGCCCTCGAGGAGCACTCGGGGGCTACCCCTTTTATCTATATGATAAGTTCTATGCCTATGAATGTGTTATTTCATTATCCTGCCTGGCACCGGGTTCGACCAGTCGGCCCGGGGGCTTGCCGCCTTGTACTATGTCAATGCTACCTGCAGTCGGACAAGTAGTGTGCCGGCACCTAAGCTCTCTCTTGCCACAAGCCGCAGCTCGCAGAGCGGCTGTCCGACCGGCAAGAGTTAAAGGCAGGAAACGGTGCCCACACAAAAAATGGCTAAGGACTAAAGCATTATCATAGGCTGAGCCGGCTGCTCGCCTCGCCGACCGACTGCTGAGCAGCCGGCCGACCGGTTTCTAACTTAAATTTGCTACACTCTACCAACGGCTAAAGTACTTGCCTTCCAAAAACGACCAAGTACTTGACCCAGCCACAGACCACAGAGCGGCTGTCCGGCTGGCAAGGCGGCAGCCAAGGGAAGGCGGCAAAGGAAAAAGCCAAAAGAGTAGAAAAGCAAGACAAGTCAGAAATCGGCAAAAGACAAATTTTTACAGCAAAAGGCCCTTGGGCAGCATTCAACGAAGTTTGAATACACCCCCAGCGGGTGGAACTGCACGGACTTAACAATCTTTGTTCAAGAGGTTACAAAACAGGAAAAGAAAAGATAACTGGGCCACCTAGGCCAGAGGAGCAGCAGCCGGATCAGAGGGGTCGGCGGAGGTAGAGGCTTCGGGTGGTGGAGCGACCACCTGGTGGGTCTCAGCCTGGTCAGCGCCGGCAGCAGTCGGCTCACCGGCGCTTCGTCTGTTGGTCGAGACTTGGTCAGGCTGAGGCCGACCATCGTCTTCACCATCCGGCGCGTCGTCTTCGCCGTCCTCATCCTCCTCCTCCTCGCCCTCATCGCTGGAGGCGATCTCCTCCACCGAGTCCTCATCGCCTTCCTTGTTCAGCCTGAACCAGTTGGGCGGCACCTCGGCGCCCGCTTCGTCAAGCTCGGGGAGGAAGACGTTGGTGTCCGTGTACTCAGCGATCACCGCAGCGTGGTGATAGAGCTGGGGCGCCACCGCCTCCAACTCCTCGCCGGCTTCAGCACGAAGAGTGGCCAGCTAGTCCAAGTTCAGCCCAGGGTACCATCCCTTGACGAACTCCAGGGCTCGCCGTGCACCTGCCCAGGCAGAGGAGCCCTTCCACGCCTCGAAGCGGCCAATGGCCACCTCCAACCAGTCGGAGGTCCGGCTGGCGGTGCGCAGGATGGGAGTGCCTGGCCAGAGGGCGGAGACCACCTGGGCTCCAGCAAGCTGAAGACGGCGGAGAGCCCGATGCGTCGGCTGGAGACGAGCTTGGATGGCAAGCATCTGCTCGGCGAGGGTCCGAGGGGCGTTGGGCGCGATTGTCGCGCCAGCCAGCCTCCGCTCGTCGCGATGAGCCTCGACGGCCTGACTGGCGGCAACGGAGTAGCAAGGGAAATACTCTGCTCAAGGAAAGAAGAAGAAAAAAGTGAGAAGTCGGAGGACGGCTTGCAGGACCAACCGGCAGGAAGAAGAAGGAAAAGAGCAACTTAGTATCGAGCATGTCCTTGACCTCGCCGAAGTCGGCCGACAGGGCCTTCTCCTTATTGACCCAGTTCGAGCGCTGAGTCTCGAACTCGGCCTGAAGGGCCTCCTCCGCGCCATGGAGTTTCTGCAGCTTCGCTTGGTGCTTGTCCGCCTGGTTAGCCAGCTGCTTGGCCAGGCGGTCGCGCTCTTGCTCCATCTTGAGGCGCTCCTCCTCCTTGGCGTGCAGCGCGGTTTGAGCTTCGCCCATTTGCTGCCGCAAGGCGGCATTGGCTCCTACAGAAGACAAGGGTGAGATGAGGTCAGCAAATCAACAAGGAAAGAAGTAGTTGCCGGAAGATCCGACCCGACTGCTCAGCAGTCGGCCCGAACCTCGGGGGCTACACCCCGCGGGTGCGCTGGCGCGCCCCCGCGAGAATAAAAGAGGGGAGTGCTTACTTCGGCTGTCGGTCAGCTCGGCGGTCCGCTTGGCCAGCTCCTGGACGTGGGAGTTGTAGGCGGTCGCACGAATGTTGTGTCTACAAGAGAATCAATAGAAGAGAAGAAAGGGTCGGCACTTGGAATTTGCCTTTAAGTTCCGAGCCGCCTGCTCAGCAGCCGGCCCGGAACTCGGGGACTACACCCAGTGGGTGCGCTGGCGCGCCCCCACAGAATATTGCAAGAAATTGAAAGCGAAGCATAAGGAGCATACCCGGACGGCGGCTCGCGACGCCATGAACTTCTGCGTGTAGTCCTTGAGGGCGTCGCCTTGGTTCTGAAGCAGGGAGTGGACCTCGTGCGCAGCCTTGTTCAGGACGCTCGTCCCACCCCCAGTCGTCCACTCCCGCGGGACGGCACTAGTGGCCTCCGCTTCCAGGGCCGACGAGATCGAGGCTCCGATCTCCTCAGGACACGGCGCCGAAGTCGCCTTGGCCGCACGCCGACGCACTAGAGTGCGGGCCACGGGGGTCGCCCCCACCACCAACCCGCCATCGACTTGAGGTGCCAACGGCGTGTTAGGCCGACTGCCCTGGGTCTCAGCAGCCGGCGTCTGCTGGGACACCTCCGTCCTGGGAACGACGGCCTCGCCGCCCTCCCTCTCCATGACCGGCTGGTCGTTGCCGGCCGCTCTAGTCGGCGCCAAGATCCCTGGCGCCGGCGGCATGGAGCGCAGCGGGATGACGAGCTGTGGAGTCTGGCTACCCGCAGCTCCTCCTCCTTGAGCCTTGGCGGCCGCGTCTGCCTGGGCCTTGGTCGCCTCCTCCTCTCGGGCCTTGGCTGCGGCGTCGGCTTGAGCCTTGGCCGCCGTGTCCGCCTCCTCCTGCGCCGCCCTGGCCGCGTCCTCCTTCGCCTGCTCCGCCCTCTCCTTCTCCTCGCGCGCCTCCCACACGTTCTTCTCCGTCGCTCCCGGAGGTCGGCGAGCGGGTCTATGCGCGGGTGTTGGTGGAGCCCTCCGTTCCCCGATGATGGAAGCGGAGGTCGACCGCTCAAGAGAGAGCGGGGCTCTGATTCAAGTAAGACAAGACAAACTCAGAAGGAGTTTGCAAAAAGACAAAGGAAAACACAAGAAGAACAAGCACTTACACGGACACCGTTGGCGGCTGCTTCGGGGCCCTTTGGAACCGGGCTGCCTTCGCGGCGGCCTCCTCCCGCCTGGTCGCTGCGGCCGAGCCCTTGGGCTTCTTCGGCCGACCGCCTTGCAGCTGCGTGCCGGCTCGGCGCTTCGGTGCGGGTGGCGCCACTGAGGAGCTCGCCCTCCCCCTGTTGACAGCCGGCTGGCGGCGCGGCTCGGCCTCCACTTCATCGTCATCTGACCACGTCTCGAGGCCGCCTCCTCCACCGGAGCCGCCTGCCCCGTCACCACTGCCTGTGGCATCGTCTTCCAAGGCGGCCGCCCCCAGGTCGGGGTCGTCCGCGTCGCTCACCGCTCGGTCCGGCAGGAATTCCTGGCCTTGCACCGGGGCGTCGGCTGCCTGCTGGGTCATAAGGAGCTGCGACACGTCCAACTGATCGGCAAAGCAGAACTCAGCAAAAGAAGAAAAGACCAAGAAAGAAAGAAAAATCGGGAGCTTACGACAGGAGGCGAATGCGCGCGGGAGTACGGCCGCTTGACGAACTGCCAGTCCGACTCCGAGAGCTTAAGGTTCGCGATCTCGTTCACCATGCGGGCCACCTCTGTGACCGGCATCTCCTGGGTGGACAGTCGGCACGGGTCTCGGTGCCCACTCATCTGACTGATCATGTGCGGCCGGCCCTGGAGAGGGAGAACCCGGCGCACCACGAAGGCGGTCAACAAGTCGGACGCCTGGAGGCCCTCCAAGTCCGTCATCTCCTTAAGCCTGGCGACGGCGGCGGTAGAGGCGGGCGACAGGTGCTTCGGCTTGAAGGCCCAGTTGGTGCGCGGCTCGGCCGGTGGGCCGGCTTCGTAGGCTGGCAGGTTGTCAAAATCCAGCACAGGGTTGATGTTTTTCACGTAGAAGTACGACTTCTACCACAGCTTGACGGACTAGGTCAAGGTGATGGACGGGAAGCGGTTGCCGGCTCCTGGGCGCTGTACCGTGATGAAGGCGCCGCACTGGGCCGCCTCATCCTTGGCGGAGACGCCGAGTTTGGTGTAGAAGAACCCCCCACAGCTCGAGTGTGGGGAGGACGCCGAGGTAGCCTTCGCACAGCGCGACGAAGGCCGACAGCAGCACCATCGTGTTTGGCGTGAGGTGGTGCGGCTGGAGATGGTAGAATTGGAGAAAGGAGCGGAGGAAGCCAGTCGCCGGCAGGCCGAAGCCCCGGAGGAAATGCGAGCGGAAGATGACGCGCGCGCCTTGACGTAGCCCTCGCCCGGCAACCGCCGCGTGTTGCAGAGGTAGGTGATGTGGTCCTCAATAATGTTTGACCCATCCTAGTCGTCGGCTCGCGCTCGCGCCATGGAAGCTCGAGGTTGACGGAGCAACGGCGCGGCGGAAAGGCTGGGCTCGGTGACGGTGGGCCGCGGCAGCACTTCGGCGTGTTGCGGGAGTGTGGCGGCGGCAGAAAGAGAGAAGAAGAAGAACAGAGCGATGGGAGAGGAGGGCACGCGAGCCAGAGCCGCCCCCTCCTCCCCCTATTTATAGCCCCGGGCTGCGAAGCCGAGGGGACGGGGCGTGGGGATCGTGGGATTAACTGTGCCCACGACCCCACGACTCCTCATTTACCGCGCAATAACGGCGTGGAGTAATCACGCCATGGAATCCCAACCGTCTACCTCGGCCAAAGCGGATCCGCGCGCGTGCCGAGGCCCAGTAGTGGTGGGCCCCGGCCTGCGGCGATGTCCCATCACGCGCGTGGGCTGGCAGGCGGCTTGGCCGGCTGGCGCCATGTGGCGCGCAGATAGCCGGCGGCGAGCCTGACGCCTGGCTGGCGCCCCACCTGGCTCCCGCCACGATGTTTCAAAAAACCACCAGGCGGCCCGCCTGGTCGCGTCCGGCTCCTGGCAGTCGGCGTTCCGGAAGACGGGCAAAGCAAGATCAATGAAGAACTAAGAGTAGGAAGCTGCTGAACCCCCTCGCCTCTTTCAGTCGTGGCGCCTCACCAGCTTCGGGGACTACTATCGGAGTAATTAGCCACGGGTAGCCTCATCAGCTCCCCATGGCATTTCAAGACATCGGGGCCGGCTGCGCCCCTCAAGAATCAAAGACCAAGGCGCCGCCTTCTCGCGGCCGGCTGGTCCAAGCGGCCGGCTGCCAGAAGACGGCAAGGCCCAGAGGGCGGCCTCAAAACGGACCGACTCCTAGCAGGCGGCCTCTAGAGAGGCCGGCTCCTAGCAGGCGGCCCCAAGCATCCTCAGAATCTGTACCCACATAAATACGATGAGACGGGGCGTGGCTACAACGCGTCCTGCCACCCCCAAATCTAGGGCCAAGCGTGGCCACAGTGCGTTGTACCAGACGAAGATCTCCCGTCCGGCGCGGCACCGTTGCCACTCCGCCCATGACATCACCCATGGCAGAGAAGGCCATGCCTCCACTACGGGCTGTCGGTACGGCCCACAGGCTGTGGGCCTTACCTGTCAGTGAGAAGCCAGAAGGCGGCAAGCAAGGACCAGTCGGCGTGAGGGGAGGCCGACTCCTACCAGCCGGCCCTCCCCCTCCCTCAAAGTCCGTGCGCCATTAATCAGAAGAGACGGGGGATGGCTACAGTGATCGCCCACCAGGCGGCGGTACTGTAGCCATGCCTCCCCCGAACAAGCATGCATCATTAGCAGCACAGCTATAGTGCTGAGCAGCCGGCAAGACCCGCAAGCGGCGGGTGCGGCCTGTCGGCCAAGTACGAGACAGTCGGTGGGACCCACCAGGAGGCGGGCCCCACCAGCCAGCGGAGAAGCCGGCGACCAGAGACACTGACAGTCGGGTCCTACACCCGGTCAGATTACCTTCGTACCCCTGGGGGTAGGCCTATATAAACCCCCCAGGTCACCCATGCAAAGGGTTCGAACCTTAGTTCATTCACACACATATAGAGAGAGGAAGCTAGGGCTAGCCTTGTTCTTTTCCCCCTCTAGAGAAACAGCTCAAGGAGCAAGCTGGTAGCCACCATTGTTGCTTGAGTGATCATGCGGAGACCCCGCAGAGCAGGACTAGGTGTATTATCTCCTAGGAGAGCCCCGAACCTGAATAAAGTTCGTCGGCGTACATGTCTATGCCTCATCCCGCTTCCTGGCACCGGCGACGTTTTATTAGCCCCCTCCATGATAAGCCATCCTTTGGTATATGTCGCACGACACCCCCGACACCCGGGTTGACCTCCGATCAGAGCGAGCAGTACGCTCGTGATCTTCATGTGGTCCTGTTGCAGGGGTAGGTGCAGTGCGGAGAACCATGCTATGCGATTTTTTTGGACTACTGCCTTCCAACAAGGATGTCCGCCCGTGACCACGTGCGTCCTCTGTAGCCATGAGATTAAGGACGAGCAGTGCTCACCGGGGCTTGGAGCTCACAATTTTTTGTGTGTTTTTAGTTTTTTTGCTATTGATTTTGGTCGTGAAGTCCACTGCGTGAGGGTAAGCAGCACACCGGCCTCCCCCTTGCAGTCCAGTGTGTGGGTGCAAGCAGCAGGCGACGACGCTGTGGAAGAACAGTAGCCGCCCATGCACTGTTTGAGAAAGAGCTACTTTTCCTCATTTTTTTCTGTAGATTTCTGATTGTGCAGTTCTCCTCTGTGTGTATTCAGTGCAGTATTCGAGCTCCAGCGGCATCTTACGCATTCGTCGCCGCCATTCATGCAGGCGTCCAAAAGAACCGGCGCTGGACAGGGCCGAGCGACCCATCTGCTTTTTCACTTTTCATTTTGAGGGCTACTTATGTAAATTTGTAGTGGCTCTTATAATTGTTGAAAACAGTTCGTTAGTAGTAAAGCTAGATGGTTCAGTTTTTCTGTGCTTTATATACCAGAGAGAATCAAAGTGCAGCTTGGAAATGTTGGTAGTGTTTGTTAACTCTTATTTGCTCTATGTTTTGCAGTGCGGATTGCATCGAGAGGTTCACTTTCGTTCGTCGCTGTTAACATAATGCTCGAGTGTGATGTGAGATGATTCTGTTAATTTCTGTCGAGAGGTTCGCTTTTATTCCTAGGGGAAAAATGATGAGAAAAATAGTGCCCCATTGCTGGAGGCGACCTCCCATCCGCCGTCGCTAGATCAGCACGACCGTGGTCGTGCTGTGCACTATGGCTCCTTGTGCAGTGCAGATCTGGCATCATGCAGGATTGCAGTTTGGTGTGGCGGCTAGATGCCATGGTGATTTGTAAAAACGTAAAATTTCGCAAACTGAACAGCTGAGTTCGTATTTTTCATGCCATTTCTAAATGGCTAATCCAATTGAGGCAAACGATATGGCGTTGGAAAGCTTATGAAAATGCGCTACTTTTTCATGTTAAAAGTTTTTTTTTCCAATTTTGCATGGTTTAAAAGTAATTTAGAAAACGATACAAGTTCCACCGAGTTCGTATTTTGGAGCTAATTGTTTAACCACACATCCGAATGCAGCAAATGATATGGCGTTGGAAAGCTTGAGGAAATGCAAAACTTTATGGTATATATTGTTTCTCCCAATGCCTTACTGGTTTAAGTCAATCTTGAAAATGGCTAAAAACGTATTTTTGCCGTAATTTCGACAAACTTTATCGGAATGGGGCAAATAATATACCGCTAAAAAGCTATGGAAAATGTGAAACTTTTTCATGTTGATGGTTTTTCTCTGATTCCTAGCCGTTTTCAAGTCATTTCGAAAACGGCGGGATCATTCGTTGTGCCTTTATCGCGAAACAGATTTTTTGAAAATGCACCGCGTGAAGAACTTGAACTTCTCGTCATGTCTACTTGAACTTCACTCTGTTTTTCACGTGCTTTTTTTACCCGTAGCTCTCCATCCACTCACCGGAACACTCACCGGAATTGAGCAAGTGATGTACCGGTGGAAAACTGTTGTAAACACGCAACTTTCCAATGTTGATCATTTTTTATACTCGCGACGGTTTTAAAAGTTTTTCATCTGAAATTCATTCACTGTAGTAGTTGAACTTTCTGCTATTTTTACGTTGAACTTCTGTGTCGTATTTTCGTTTGTAATTTGCTTATCCATTCGTTAATGTTACACAAATGATATTCCTTTTGCACAAACCCCTCTCACAATAATTTTTTTTAACTTTCTCCGACCGAGGACTTGAACTTATAACAAGAAAACTTTCAGTCTTTGCTTTTCTATTCCTTTTTTAATACAAAATGCACACCGTGCAGTACGTGAACTTCTGGTAGTTATGAATCTGAACTTCTCTCGGTTACGTGAAAATATCTGAGTTTTTTATGAATATTAATCTGAATTTCTTAATCCTTTTTTTATAAAGTTTGAAGCGCTCTATTTTTAAAAGTTGAACTTCTTGTTATTTTATTTTTAAACTTCTTGTTTCCATTCTTTAATAATGAGGAAAAACTGAGTTTTCTATAATCATCAAACTTCTCCATCTTTTTAATATGGACTTCCTGGTTTTATATCTTAATCTTTTTTATGAAATATTGAAGCGCTCTAGTTTTAAAAGTTGAACTTCTTGTTATTTTCTTTGTGAACTTCTTGTTTCCATTCTTTAATAACGAGGAAAATCTGAGTTTTCTATAATCATCGAACTTCTCCATCTTTTTAATATGGACTTCCTGGTTTTATTTCTTGATCTTTTTTTATGAAATTTTGAAGCACTCTAGTTTTAAAAGTTGAACTTCTTGTTATTTTATTTTTGAACTCCTTGTTTCCATTCTTTAATAACGAGGAAAATCTGAGTTTTTTATAATCATCGAACTTCTCCAGCTAATTAATATGGATCCTGGTTTTTTCTTAATCCTTTTTTATGAATAAAAATATTTTAAGACACCAAACCAACATTTTTGTGTGTGTCTTTGCATTGGTTTGCACATCAAACCGCGTCATCTTTAGAAATTGAACTTCTCCTTTTCTTTTTGTTTTCGTTCAACATTGTTTACCACCTCGAACCGCTTCATCTTTAGAAATTGAACTTCTCCTTTCTTTTTGTCCCAGCAACAGTAGTTGAACTTCCCCCATTGCTAGGTTGAACTTCCGCAAACATTGCCCAAATGGGGCCTGCGATAGACCGTTGGAAAGCTATTGACATGAGTAGCATGACCCAAGTTAAATTTTCGGCAAAACCTAAGCGGTTTAAGAGCAGTTTTGAAAAGGTTTTTTCTTCATACAAAAAACGTGAATCGTATTTTCGACCGCATTTCTAAACCGTTTATCGGAATGAGACAAATAATATGGCGTTGAAAAGCTGCTGCAAATCCGCTCCTTTCCACTTTATTATTTTTATTTACAAACCCAAGCAAAGTTTTTTATTTAGAAATGGTGAAAATCCTTTATACTTTACTTGAACTTCATACTTTACTTTTTCGAGAAATGAGAATAACTGATTTTTTTTGTATACATCACACCCTTTGTTTTTTCAAGTAAACTTCTTGGCTTTATTATTTGGTAACAAGGTAATTCTTTTTTCTGTAAATAAACATTGAACCACTTCATTTTATAAATTTGAACTTCCAGGTTTTTCCTAGAAACGGAAAAAAATCTATTTTTTAGAAACTATTTTTGAACTGCTATGTTATTTTAATTTGACCTTCTCAGGGTTATTTAAAACCATGAAAAACTATTTTCTATTACAAATATTGAACAACTTTGTTATTTTAATTTGAGCTTTTTGGTTATTCTTTTTTAATAGTGGGAAAATCCATGGGAATTTTTTTAGTACACTGATAATGTTTTCTTCGAACTCTCTATTTTATCAAATTTGAACTTCTCAAGTTAACACTTTTATAGTTGAAGCTTTGTTTTTCTTAATGGTAAATAATCATCGAACTTCCGTGTTATCTTAATTTGAACTTCTTGGTTTTTATTCTTTAGGAACTGGAGAAATCCAAGTTTTCTTTATAAACACTGAATCGCTCCGTTATTTTAATTTGAAGGTGTAGGTGTTTTAGAAACATGATTTTTTTTCAAAAACATTTTAAACCACACTATATTTTTAGTTTCACCTTTCCGACTTCTTGGTTATTTAAATTTGAACTTCATGTTTTCTTATTTAGAAGCACGGAATCCCTTTTTTATGAAGTTGTATTTTCATCAAACTTTTTTTGGATTGACCGGTTAATCTTACTCAAAAAATATAATCTTGTGTTATTCTCCGAACTTGCTATGTTTCATGGGGTGAACCTTTTTTTGATTTGCACTTCCAAAGCTAACATTTTCTAGGTGAGGCATGTTTTCTTGTTGGTATATAAACATCAAATTGCTTTGTTATTTTAATTCGAACTTATTGATTCTATTCACTTCAATTTTTTAATTCAAATTTCATGGTTTTATTTCGAAAAAAACTGTGGGAATTCCGTCTAGGTTTTGTCAAAAAAAACCGCAAAAGGACTTTTTATAATGATGCTTTAGTGTTCTTTTTTTTAGCTTCGCAACCATCGGCTACAAACTTTTTGCAACGTCTCTCTCTCTCTCTCTCTCTCTCTCTCTCCCATCTTAGTTCACACCACATTTGTCGCTTTCTTTTTCTTGAGGAACTTTTTTCATGGTCTTTTTATTTTTTCGGATGTAACTTCTTTTCCCCTACACTTATTTTATCTGGCTTATTGTTTTCAAACTTGCCAACTTTTGAAACCTGAACTTCACACGTTCATTTGAACCCTTTTTCCCATGTACTCATGAAACTTTTCTCCATTTTTTCCATGATTTTTTTACCGACGAACTTCACAGGTTGCATTCTGAATTTTTTCCAAAAATTTACAGGTGTTCTAGTACAGACCGATCATACAAAAATGAAACATTATAACGCTATACCTCAGCGCTATATCATTGTTGACCAAGAAGTATCACCCTGTAACAAATACAATGCTCACATGAGCATTTGCACGAACACGTTCCATGCAACCAAATGGGGGAAGGAGCATATGAGTTGTACATCTCTACGGCCTCGGCGTGGGCAGGTCCCATCCTACTGGAGTGCAGGTCATCTCCATCAGCATGGCAAGTCCAAGTCGCCGCAAGAAGCTGAAGCTGCACTGCGCAAGCAGAGGGACAGAAGAAGTGCAAGCCGTGGCAATTCGTGTTGAGCGCCTGCGGCCGTGGGAGGTGCAAGCTTGGCCGCCGTCCGGAGCTAAACGGGGTCAGGTGAGGAAGTAGGCAGGCAGAGGTGGGAGGTGCGTGTCGCCACAACCTACGCTGCCACCCTCACCCTACCCCCAACTGAGTTCGGCAATAGCGTAGGAGCCGTGCAGCGGCTGGGACAGTGGGTGCCGATCAGGCGGGTCGTGGGAGACGAGCTCTGGAGAGGATGAGCAGAGCACAGCGTCGGTAACACCTCGTCTCTCGCTGGGCAAGTCACCGGCGTGCCGATGAGCCACGGTTGTCATCGTCGTGCCGAGGAGCTCGCGTGCGACGGGATGGACGCCGGCGCAAGAAGGAAACAAGGGCGGAGCAGGTGCTGGACGCCGGATCCAGAGACGGAGGAGGCGACGGCCGGATCCGGACCGTGGGCGACGCGGCTTCAGACTTCCATTCTTAAAATCGTGCACCCACTGGCCACTAGGAAGTTTTTGTGCACTCATGCACCTAACCGGATATTGTAGCTAGCTATCTAGGCGGACCGCGGGGCACAGTCCGGTCCACCGGATCCGCCGAATGCAACGCTGACACCTACGGTGCCATTGCTTTGCCCAAGCAGGTTGAGGTCGTAGCAGTTGGGCGCAGTGTGGACAATGACTTCGAGAGTGTCGGGGAAGGGGTGTCCATCGAGGTCAACAGCTACGTAACCCTTGACAATAGCAGGTTTGGAGTCCCTGGGTGGCCGTCGTCCGTTGCCCATAACGGTGTCGGTGTGCTTGCCGCCCGGCCATGTGTTGAGCACCGTGCCACCCATCAGGTTGGCAACAGATTCAGGGAACATCCACCACGGGAAAATGGCCCGAGGGTAGTCGCCGAGGTCCGTGTCGTTCACCAGCACATGCCAAGGCCCGGCAGGGCTCTGCACATCCACGCATGGAAATGGAAAGCTTGTTAACAAAATGAAACTATTTATTATCCAAAAAGTTGTCATAGGTACATACCTTTTCTATAGAGAAAAATACACTAGGGGTGCCTCAACTTGTTCTGCACGGTCAGTTTGATGCCTAAAGTTGCAAAATACACGAAATTGGTGTTTGAACTTGTCCGCCTGTGCAAATACGGTGCCTCCTTCCGTATCTGGGCGTATGCTCTGCCCACGTGGCGTGACAACCCCACATGTCAGTGGCAGAGAGCGGGGAAGGTGCTAGGTGGCCTACGCTTGAGATTGTTTTTGCAGGAAGCCCCTCATATTTAATTTAATCACGTAAGAAAAACCTATGTCAGTATAAGCGTATGACAGACAAAAACTAAAGAAAATGTGTGAGTCCACCACGCCAAACTCTGCTGAATAGACAATCATGAAGTCGAACTGTACATATTGCGTTGTTACGTAAAAGGTAATTCTTCTATAAAAATATACAGGGGGCGCTTGCCTCTGTGGTCTCGCCTTTTTTGTAACTTTGCAGCACGGGCATATTGTGCCCTTTTTTGTACTTCAAAGAAACGGATTTTTACCGTGCAAAAAATTCCGAATTTTTTATATGTGCATATATAGAAGTGTAATATATCGTGTGAATTTTCATCAAAATCTGTGCTTGTATGCGAGAGATACGAAAAAGACAAATACATGCAAAAAACAGCTCTTTTTTCGCCGGATTTTTGTCTTTATTGCAGGGTATAATATAACATCATTTTAGACGAAATTTGACAGTCACTTATAGCACATGCATATGTTTTTTGTCGAAAAATAAATAAATGGTAACTTTTAAGTGACGGTTTTTACCCTTTCAAAAAAATGTGCTCAGTGGCCACCGTGCTCCAAAAATCCGTTGTGGTCGCTATGTACCTCTTCAAGCGATTTTGTTTCTATATGGCACTCGTATGGGTCTACACAAGTTTTATTTTTACTTTTTCAAGTTCGTGTTTATAATTTTTTTACTATTTGAAAAAAATAAATGTTTGAAAAATATTACAAACTGCCATAAACTTAGAAGAAAGTTTATTGCATTTGAAAAATGTTCAACATATTTTGGGAAAATGTTTCACATGTATTAACAAACTATAAGTGTTTTTGAAAAATCTTTGTCATGTATTAAAAATGACAATGTGTATTTTACAAAAGGCACAACATGTTTTTAGAAAATGTTCAACGCTTATTAAAATTGTTTTGAATATCCTTATATTTCTACAAACATGGTTGACATGTTTGGATACATTTGTAGAATTTAATATAATTAGAAAATAATTTTTAATACATGTTGAATAGTTTCAAAATACAAAGTTGTCAAATTTTTAATAATTGGGTATTCTAGAAATAGAGTGAAGATACACAATAATTGTGTGTGCTTCTGGTGCAGAATGAAGATATATGAATTTACACAATAGTATTTAATATGAGTTAAACTATTTAAATCAGCATAAAATTTTGAAAAAGTTCAGTTTACCTCTTCAAAGTACACGATAACAAAAGAAGAAGAAAGATTTGAAAATACAAAGTAATTTAATATTGGTAATTATTGTATTTTTATATGGGAAAAATTGTGTCATAAAACTAAACATGAACTTAGAAAAATAAAAAAACATTGGTAATAAATAATAAATAAATGATGGATAAACGCGTCAATCAGTCTACAATAGCTTTCTTGCTAATATTCTGATGGAAAGCAAAGTTGAGCTGCATGGCTAGATCTTGCCGGTAGTTAACCAGGAGGTGCCTCGTTCGAAACTCCTCTGTGTTTTTTTCCACTTTATTTCTATCTTGCATATCGTATACTTCAAAACTTTCCTACATGATTAAATAAAATTCGAGGTTGCTTTCTGTAAAATAATTCCTCACGAGCGGGCACATACGCCACTGCCACGCTAGCACGCCACACGGACAACACGTACATTGGAATACGGATGAAGGCACCGTATTTGCACGACTGGACAAGTTTGAGCACCAGTTTCATGTATTTTATAACTTTAGGCACCAAACTGACCGCACAGGACAAGTTTAGGCACCTCCGATGTATTTAACTCTTTTCTATACCAACTAGTAAGTATGGTACGGGATCATCTACACCGGATGCACCATTGACGATGCTAGCGCCCAGGGCGATGTCCCTGCTTGTTTGAACGAACCCTCCGCAGTTCAAGTTGTAGCACAGAGTTTTGCCGCCATCGGCCTTTGTACATCAATGAAACAAGATTAGATCAAATTCGGATAGCGCTATATACCACTCACCCAGTCACCCTACGAGTACACTGTACACATACTTACCGTATAGAATATGTTTAACCGAGGATTGTTCTCTTTTTCTGGATAAGACTGCAAGCAGAACACACTCGGCACATAAATGTCATTATAAGTCGTAATTATAACATGCTTATGTAGATAGACCTAATAAAACAGAATTGAGGTAGTATATGGTGCCCATGTGTACGTACAAAGAGGCCAGCTGCTATCTGATTGGTGACATCGGGCGGTAATACGCCGGGTGTAGGGTCGAATCCGGTGTCCTTAGAGCATCTCCAGCCGCGCCCCCAACAAGGCCCCCCAGACGATTTTTCGACCGCCGGCGCCAAAAAATCGGCCCAGTCACGCCCCCAGGGGCCCTTTTTTCACCGGCTCGGGCCGAAATTGGCGCCGGCGGACCCAACCCGAACCCGGCGCGCTGGGGGGCGCTCGGGGGCGCCGGGCTAATCGTTTTTGGCGCGAAAGCGCCGCGGGCCAGCAGCGTCAGCGACACCGCCCGCCTCGTCTTCTCCCGACGCCTCGGTTTCCCGCGGGGAATCAATGGCAAGGTTGCCGCCGGTCAGCTTTGCCATTGATTCCTCACGGGCGGCGCATTCACGGGGCGGCGCGCCGACGCCTCCCCTCCCTCGGACGCATACACACGGACGCGGCGCGGCTATATATGGCCTTGCTCGCCTGTGATGAGTGCCGCCTCTTCACCTCTCCCGAGCGCCGCCGCCGAGCTCTTCTCCCCCAGCCCTCCCTCTCCCGAGCGCCACCTCTCCACATGTGTTGCCACCCAGTCTTCACCGGCGCCGCGCTTCGTCAAGCCAAAGACGGAGCCGGGGCTCGCGCCGGTGAAGACGGAGCACGGCGAGGTCGAGCTCGACGACGACGCGGCCCTTGAATGGGCACGCCAGGACTCCATCAAGATGGCGACGGAGCGCCAGCGCGCCGCCCTACGGCGCTTCGAGCAGCGCCGCCGAGGCCGCGACGAAGGAGGACTCGTCATCATCGACGACAGCGACGACGACGACGACGACGCGCCGCCGCCGCCACCAGCCGGGGAGGGGTCCAGCAGGGGCGCCCGAGTCAAGGAGGAGAAGGCCGGCGATGGCGGCGACGACGGCGTCTTCTCGGCCTTCAGCAAGTTTTTTTATTAGTTTTTATATGTAATGGCGACTACTCGACTTAAATCCGCGAATATAAGCCCAAGTTTGCCGAAATTTGACGTGTTTTAGCCGAACTCTGCGTAAATTTGCTACACAATTTTTTTCCCGCGTCTGGGGCCGGCGGCTGTGGGCCAACTCGCCCCAGGCCTATTTTTTTCGCCGGGTCACCCCCAGGCGGCGATTTTAGGCACCCCTAGGGGCCAACGGCTGGAGATGCTCTTAGTGCCGGCCAGGAGGAGATAGGTCGCGGTGTACTCCTAGCCGTGGACGCGCGCCGGCTTCCACACCGGCAGCTGTACATACGCTCCGCTGTACGGCCCGTTGGCAGCAATCGCTACAGCGAACTATGTACACACCCACATCAAAATCAAGGTGAGACCAACGACTTGCAAGCAGCATGCTAATATGAAACAGTGAGAGTATACAAACGGACAAAATAAGTATACTGAGGAGAAAGACCTCGTATCTGGGGCCGGCCGCATTGGCAGCGCCACTCCAAGTGCTAATATTAGCTGCACGTAGCGGCGATGGGAAAAGACTTCCTGTGAGGTAATTAACGGAGGGGTTCGTCCTTAGGATGGGGATGCTCCCTATGGGGCATTGCCTTGTGCCTTCGTGCCATTCCTGCTCCACCGTCGTCGCCCGTATATCCCCATCTTGTTGCTTGGCTATATCCCTCATTATCTGCTATCTGATTGGTGACATCGGGCGGTAATACGCCGGGTGTAGGGTCGAATCCGGTGTCCTTAGAGCATCTCCAGCCGCGCCCCCAACAAGGCCCCCCAGACGATTTTTCGACCGCCGGCGCCAAAAAATCGGCCCAGTCACGCCCCCAGGGGCCCTTTTTTCACCGGCTCGGGCCGAAATTGGCGCCGGCGGACCCAACCCGAACCCGGCGCGCTGGGGGGCGCTCGGGGGCGCCGGGCTAATCGTTTTTGGCGCGAAAGCGCCGCGGGCCAGCAGCGTCAGCGACACCGCCCGCCTCGTCTTCTCCCGACGCCTCGGTTTCCCGCGGGGAATCAATGGCAAGGTTGCCGCTGGTCAGCTTTGCCATTGATTCCTCACGGGCGGCGCATTCACTCGCCTCTTCACCTCTCCCGAGCGCCGCCGCCGAGCTCTTCTCCCCCAGCCCTCCCTCTCCCGAGCGCCACCTCTCCACATGTGTTGCCACCCAGTCTTCACCGGCGCCGCGCTTCGTCAAGCCAAAGACGGAGCCGGGGCTCGCGCCGGTGAAGACGGAGCACGGCGAGGTCGAGCTCGACGACGACGCGGCCCTTGAATGGGCACGCCAGGACTCCATCAAGATGGCGACGGAGCGCCAGCGCGCCGCCCTACGGCGCTTCGAGCAGCGCAGCCGAGGCCGCGACGAAGGAGGACTCGTCATCATCGACGACAGCGACGACGACGACGACGACGCGCCGCCGCCGCCACCAGCCGGGGAGGGGTCCAGCAGGGGCGCCCGAGTCAAGGAGGAGAAGGCCGGTGATGGCGGCGACGACGGCGTCTTCTCGGCCTTCAGCAAGTTTTTTATTAGTTTTTATATGTAATGGCGACTACTCGACTTAAATCCGCGAATATAAGCCCAAGTTTGCCGAAATTTGACGTGTTTTAGCCGAACTTTGCGTAAATTTGCTACACAATTTTTTTCCCGCGTCTCGGGCCGGCGGCTGTGGGCCAACTCGCCCCAGGCCTATTTTTTTCGCCGGGTCACCCCCAGGCGGCGATTTTAGGCACCCCTAGGGGCCAACGGCTGGAGATGCTCTTAGTGCCGGCCAGGAGGAGATAGGTCGCGGTGTACTCCGAGCCGTGGACGCGCGCCGGCTTCCACACCGGCAGCTGTACATACGCTCCGCTGTACGGCCCGTTGGCAGCAATCGCTACAGCGAACTATGTACACACCCACATCAAAATCAAGGTGAGACCAACGACTTGCAAGCAGCATGCTAATATGAAACAGTGAGAGTATACAAACGGACAAAATAAGTATACTGAGGAGAAAGACCTCGTATCTGGGGCCGGCCGCATTGGCAGCGCCACTCCAAGTGCTAATATTAGCTGCACGTAGCGGCGATGGGAAAAGACTTCCTGTGAGGTAATTAACGGAGGGGTTCGTCCTTAGGATGGGGATGCTCCCTATGGGGCATTGCCTTGTGCCTTCGTGCCATTCCTGCTCCACCGTCGTCGCCCGTATATCCCCATCTTGTTGCTTGGCTATATCCCTCATTATCTGCTATCTGATTGGTGACATCGGGCGGTAATACGCCGGGTGTAGGGTCGAATCCGGTGTCCTTAGAGCATCTCCAGCCGCGCCCCCAACAAGGCCCCCCAGACGATTTTTCGACTGCCGGCGCCAAAAAATCGGCCCAGTCACGCCCCCAGGGGCCCTTTTTTCACCGGCTCGGGCCGAAATTGGCGCCGGCGGACCCAACCCGAACCCGGCGCGCTGGGGGGCGCTCGGGGGCGCCGGGCTAATCGTTTTTGGCGCGAAAGCGCCGCGGGCCAGCAGCGTCAGCGACACCGCCCGCCTCGTCTTCTCCCGACGCCTCGGTTTCCCGCGGGGAATCAATGGCAAGGTTGCCGCCGGTCAGCTTTGCCATTGATTCCTCACGGGCGGCGCATTCACGGGGCGGCGCGCCGACGCCTCCCCTCCCTCGGACGCGTACACACGGACGCGGCGCGGCTATATATGGCCTTGCTCGCCTGTGATGAGTGCCGCCTCTTCACCTCTCCCGAGCGCTGCCGCCGAGCTCTTCTCCCCCAGCCCTCCCTCTCCCGAGCGCCACCTCTCCACATGTGTTGCCACCCAGTCTTCACCGGCGCCGCGCTTCGTCAAGCCAAAGACGGAGCCGGGGCTCGCGCCGGTGAAGACGGAGCACGGCGAGGTCGAGCTCGACGACGACGCGGCCCTTGAATGGGCACGCCAGGACTCCATCAAGATGGCGACGGAGCGCCAGCGCGCCGCCCTACGGCGCTTCGAGCAGCGCCGCCGAGGCCGCGACGAAGGAGGACTCGTCATCATCGACGACAGCGACGACGACGACGACGCGCCGCCGCCACCACCAGCAGGGGAGGGGTCCAGCAGGGGCGCCCGAGTCAAGGAGGAGAAGGCCAGCGATGGCGGCGACGACGGCGTCTTCTCGGCCTTCAGCAAGTTTTTTTATTAGTTTTTATATGTAATGGCGACTACTCGACTTAAATCCGCGAATATAAGCCCAAGTTTGCCGAAATTTGACGTGTTTTAGCCGAACTTTGCGTAAATTTGCTACACAATTTTTTCCCGCGTCTGGGGCCGGCGGCTGTGGGCCAACTCGCCCCAGGCCTATTTTTTTCGCCGGGTCACCCCCAGGCGGCGATTTTAGGCACCCCTAGGGGCCAACGGCTGGAGATGCTCTTAGTGCCGGCCAGGAGGAGATAGGTCGCAGTGTACTCCGAGCCGTGGACGCGCGCCGGCTTCCACACCGGCAGCTGTACATACGCTCCGCTGTACGGCCCGTTGGCAGCAATCGCTACAGCGAACTATGTACACACCCACATCAAAATCAAGGTGAGACCAACGACTTGCAAGCAGCATGCTAATATGAAACAGTGAGAGTATACAAACGGACAAAATAAGTATACTGAGGAGAAAGACCTCGTATCTGGGGCCGGCCGCATTGGCAGCGCCACTCCAAGTGCTAATATTAGCTGCACGTAGCGGCGATGGGAAAAGACTTCCTGTGAGGTAATTAACGGAGGGGTTCATCCTTAGGATGGGGATGCTCCCTATGGGGCATTGCCTTGTGCCTTCGTGCCATTCCTGCTCCACCGTCGTCGCCCGTATATCCCCATCTTGTTGCTTGGCTATATCCCTCATTATCTGCTATCTGATTGGTGACATCAGGCGGTAATACGCCGGGTGTAGGGTCGAATCCGGTGTCCTTAGAGCATCTCCAGCCGCGCCCCCAACAATGCCCCCCAGACGATTTTTCGACCGCCGGCGCCAAAAAATCGGCCCAGTCACGCCCCCAGGGGCCCTTTTTTCACCGGCTCGGGCCGAAATTGGCGCCGGCGGACCCAACCCGAACCCGGCGCGCTGGGGGGCGCTCGGGGGCGCCGGGCTAATCGTTTTTGGCGCGAAAGCGCCGCGGGCCAGCAGCGTCAGCGACACCGCCCGCCTCGTCTTCTCCCGACGCCTAGGTTTCCCGCGGGGAATCAATGGCAAGGTTGCCGCCGGTCAGCTTTGCCATTGATTCCTCACGGGCGGCGCATTCACGGGGCGGCGCTCCGACGCCTCCCCTCCCTCGGACGCGTACACACGGACGCGGCGCGGCTATATATGGCCTTGCTCGCCTGTGATGAGTGCCGCCTCTTCACCTCTCCCGAGCGCCGCCGCCGAGCTCTTCTCCCCCAGCCCTCCCTCTCCCGAGCGCCACCTCTCCACATGTGTTGCCACCCAGTCTTCACCGGCGCCGCGCTTCGTCAAGCCAAAGACGGAGCCGGGGCTCGCGCCGGTGAAGACGGAGCACGGCGAGGTCGAGCTCGACGATGACGCGGCCCTTGAATGGGCACGCCAGGACTCCATCAAGATGGCGACGGAGCGCCAGCGCGTCGCCCTACGGCGCTTCGAGCAGCGCCGCCGAGGCCGCGACGAAGGAGGACTCGTCATCATCGACGACAGCGACGACGACGACGACGACGCGCCGCCGCCGCCACCAGCCGGGGAGGGGTCCAGCAGGGGCGCCCGAGTCAAGGAGGAGAAGGCCGGCGATGGCGGCGACGACGGCGTCTTCTCGGCCTTCAGCAAGTTTTTTTATTAGTTTTTATATGTAATGGCGACTACTCGACTTAAATCTGCGAATATAAGCCCAAGTTTGCCGAAATTTGACGTGTTTTAGCCGAACTTTGCGTAAATTTGCTACACAATTTTTTTCCCGCGTCTGGGGCCGGCGGCTGTGGGCCAACTCGCCCCAGGCCTATTTTTTTCGCCGGGTCACCCCCAGGCGGCGATTTTAGGCACCCCTAGGGGCCAACGGCTGGAGATGCTCTTAGTGCCGGCCAGGAGGAGATAGGTCGCGGTGTACTCCGAGCCGTGGACGCGCGCCGGCTTCCACACCGGCAGCTGTACATACGCTCCGCTGTACGGCCCGTTGGCAGCAATCGCTACAGCGAACTATGTACACACCCACATCAAAATCAAGGTGAGACCAACGACTTGCAAGCAGCATGCTAATATGAAACAGTGAGAGTATACAAACGGACAAAATAAGTATACTGAGGAAAAAGACCTCGTATCTGGGGCCGGCCGCATTGGCAGCGCCACTCCAAGTGCTAATATTAGCTGCACGTAGCGGCGATGGGAAAAGACTTCCTGTGAGGTAATTAACGGAGGGGTTCGTCCTTAGGATGGGGATGCTCCCTATGGGGCATTGCCTTGTGCCTTCGTGCCATTCCTGCTCCACCGCCGTCGCCCGTATATCCCCATCTTGTTGCTTGGCTATATCCCTCATTATCTGCTATCTGATTGGTGACATCGGGCGGTAATACGCCGGGTGTAGGGTCGAATCCGGTGTCCTTAGAGCATCTCCAGCCGCGCCCCCAACAAGGCCCCCCAGACGATTTTTCGACCGCCGGCGCCAAAAAATCGGCCCAGTCACGCCCCCAGGGGCCCTTTTTTCACCGGCTCGGGCCAAAATTGGCGCCGGCGGACCCAACCCGAACCCGGCGCGCTGGGGGGCGCTCGGGGGCGCCGGGCTAATCGTTTTTGGCGCGAAAGCGCCGCGGGCCAGCAGCGTCAGCGACACCGCCCGCCTCGTCTTCTCCCGACGCCTCGGTTTCCCGCGGGGATTCAATGGCAAGGTTGCCGTCGGTCAGCTTTGCCATTGATTCCTCACGGGCGGCGCATTCACGGGGCGGCGCGCCGACGCCTCCCCTCCCTCGGACGCGTACACACGGACGCGGCGCGGCTATATATGGCCTTGCTCGCCTGTGATGAGTGCCGCCTCTTCACCTCTCCCGAGCGCCGCCGCCGAGCTCTTCTCCCCCAGCCCTCCCTCTCCCGAGCGCCACCTCTCCACATGTGTTGCCACCCAGTCTTCACCGGCGCCGCGCTTCGTCAAGCCAAAGACGGAGCCGGGGCTCGCGCCGGTGAAGACGGAGCACGGCGAGGTCGAGCTCGACGACGACGCGGCCCTTGAATGGGCACGCCAGGACTCCATCAAGATGGCGACGGAGCGCCAGCGCGCCGCCCTACGGCGCTTCGAGCAGCGCCGCCGAGGCCGCGACGAAGGAGGACTCGTCATCATCGACGACAGCGACGACGACGACGACGCGCCGCCGCCACCACCAGCCGGGGAGGGGTCCAGCAGGGGCGCCCGAGTCAAGGAGGAGAAGGCCAGCGATGGCGGCGACGACGGCGTCTTCTCGGCCTTCAGCAAGTTTTTTTATTAGTTTTTATATGTAATGGCGACTACTCGACTTAAATCCGTGAATATAAGCCCAAGTTTGCCGAAATTTGACGTGTTTTAGCCGAACTTTGCGTAAATTTGCTACACAATTTTTTCCCGCGTCTGGGGCCGGCGGCTGTGGGCCAACTCGCCCCAGGCCTATTTTTTTCGCCGGGTCACCCCCAGGCGGCGATTTTAGGCACCCCTAGGGGCCAACGGCTGGAGATGCTCTTAGTGCCGGCCAGGAGGAGATAGGTCGCGGTGTACTCCGAGCCGTGGACGCGCGCCGGCTTCCACACCGGCAGCTGTACATACGCTCCGCTGTACGGCCCGTTGGCAGCAATCGCTACAGCGAACTATGTACACACCCACATCAAAATCAAGGTGAGACCAACGACTTGCAAGCAGCATGCTAATATGAAACAGTGAGAGTATACAAACGGACAAAATAAGTATACTGAGGAGAAAGACCTCGTATCTGGGGCCGGCCGCATTGGCAGCGCCACTCCAAGTGCTAATATTAGCTGCACGTAGCGGCGATGGGAAAAGACTTCCTGTGAGGTAATTAACGGAGGGGTTCGTCCTTAGGATGGGGATGCTCCCTATGGGGCATTGCCTTGTGCCTTCGTGCCATTCCTGCTCCACCGCCGTCGCCCGTATATCCCCATCTTGTTGCTTGGCTATATCCCTCATTATCTGCTATCTGATTGGTGACATCGGGCGGTAATACGCCGGGTGTAGGGTCGAATCCGGTGTCCTTAGAGCATCTCCAGCCGCGCCCCCAACAAGGCCCCCCAGACGATTTTTCGACCGCCGGCGCCAAAAAATCGGCCCAGTCACGCCCCCAGGGGCCCTTTTTTCACCGGCTCGGGCCGAAATTGGCGCCGGCGGACCCAACCCGAACCCGCCGCGCTGGGGGGCGCTCGGGGGCGCCGGGCTAATCGTTTTTGGCGCGAAAGCGCCGCGGGCCAGCAGCGTCAGCGACACCGCCCGCCTCGTCTTCTCCCGACGCCTCGGTTTCCCGCGGGGAATCAATGGCAAGGTTGCCGCCGGTCAGCTTTGCCATTGATTCCTCACGGGCGGCGCATTCACGGGGCGGCGCGCCGACGCCTCCCCTCCCTCGGACGCGTACACACGGACGCGGCGCGGCTATATATGGCCTTGCTCGCCTGTGATGAGTGCCGCCTCTTCACCTCTCCCGAGCGCCGCCGCCGAGCTCTTCTCCCCCAGCCCTCCCTCTCCCGAGCGCCACCTCTCCACATGTGTTGCCACCCAGTCTTCACCGGCGCCACGCTTCGTCAAGCCAAAGACGGAGCCGGGGCTCGCGCCGGTGAAGACGGAGCACGGCGAGGTCGAGCTCCACGACGACGCGGCCCTTGAATGGGCATGCCAGGACTCCATCAAGATGGCGACGGAGCGCCAGCGCGCCGCCCTACGGCGCTTCGAGCAGCGCAGCCGAGGCCGCGACGAAGGAGGACTCGTCATCATCGACGACAGCGACGACGACGACGACGACGCGCCGCCGCCGCCACCAGCCGGGGAGGGGTCCAGCAGGGGCGCCCGAGTCAAGGAGGAGAAGGCCGGCGATGGCGGCGACGACGGCGTCTTCTCGGCCTTCAGCAAGTTTTTTATTAGTTTTTATATGTAATGGCGACTACTCGACTTAAATCCGCGAATATAAGCCCAAGTTTGCCGAAATTTGACGTGTTTTAGCCGAACTTTGCGTAAATTTGCTACACAATTTTTTTCCCGCGTCTGGGGCCGGCGGCTGTGGGCCAACTCGCCCCAGGCCTATTTTTTTCGCCGGGTCACCCCCAGGCGGCGATTTTAGGCACCCCTAGGGGCCAACGGCTGGAGATGCTCTTAGTGCCGGCCAGGAGGAGATAGGTCGCGGTGTACTCCGAGCCGTGGACGCGCGCCGGCTTCCACACCGGCAGCTGTACATACGCTCCGCTGTACGGCCCGTTGGCAGCAATCGCTACAGCGAACTATGTACACACCCACATCAAAATCAAGGTGAGACCAACGACTTGCAAGCAGCATGCTAATATGAAACAGTGAGAGTATACAAACGGACAAAATAAGTATACTGAGGAGAAAGACCTCGTATCTAGGGCCGGCCGCATTGGCAGCGCCACTCCAAGTGCTAATATTAGCTGCACGTAGCGGCGATGGGGAAAGACTTCCTGTGAGGTAATTAACGGAGGGGTTCGTCCTTAGGATGGGGATGCTCCCTATGGGGCATTGCCTTGTGCCTTCGTGCCATTCCTGCTCCACCGTCGTCGCCCGTATATCCCCATCTTGTTGCTTGGCTATATCCCTCATTATCTGCTATCTGATTGGTGACATCGGGCGGTAATACGCCGGGTGTAGGGTCGAATCCGGTGTCCTTAGAGCATCTCCAGCCGCGCCCCCAACAAGGCCCCCCAGACGATTTTTCGACCGCCGGCGCCAAAAAATCGGCCCAGTCACGCCCCCAGGGGCCCTTTTTTCACCGGCTCGGGCCGAAATTGGCGCCGGCGGACCCAACCCGAACCCGGCGCGCTGGGGGGCGCTCGGGGGCGCCGGGCTAATCGTTTTTGGCGCGAAAGCGCCGCGGGCCAGCAGCGTCAGCGACACCGCCCGCCTCGTCTTCTCCCGACGCCTCGGTTTCCCGCGGGGAATCAATGGCAAGGTTGCCGCCGGTCAGCTTTGCCATTGATTCCTCACGGGCGGCGCATTCACGGGGCGGCGCGCCGACGCCTCCCCTCCCTCGGACGCGTACACACGGACGCGGCGCGGCTATATATGGCCTTGCTCGCCTGTGATGAGTGCCGCCTCTTCACCTCTCCCGAGCGCCGCCGCCGAGCTCTTCTCCCCCAGCCCTCCCTCTCCCGAGCGCCACCTCTCCACATGTGTTGCCACCCAGTCTTCACCGGCGCCGCGCTTCGTCAAGCCAAAGACGGAGCCGGGGCTCGCGCCGGTGAAGACGGAGCACGGCGAGGTCGAGCTCGACGACGACGCGGCCCTTGAATGGGCACGCCAGGACTCCATCAAGATGGCGACGGAGCGCCAGCGCGCCGCCCTACGGCGCTTCGAGCAGCGCCGCCGAGGCCGCGACGAAGGAGGACTCGTCATCATCGACGACAGCGACGACGACGACGACGACTCGCCGCCGCCACCACCAGCCGGGGAGGGGTCCAGCAGGGGCGCCCGAGTCAAGGAGGAGAAGGCCGGCGATGGCGGCGACGGCGGCGTCTTCTCGGCCTTCAGCAAGTTTTTTATTAGTTTTTATATGTAATGGCGACTACTCGACTTAAATCCGCGAATATAAGCCCAAGTTTGCCGAAATTTGACGTGTTTTAGCCGAACTTTGCGTAAATTTGCTACACAATTTTTTTCCCGCGTCTGGGGCCGGCGGCTGTGGGCCAACTCGCCCCAGGCCTATTTTTTTCGCCGGGTCACCCCCAGGCGGCGATTTTAGGCACCCCTAGGGGCCAACGGCTGGAGATGCTCTTAGTGCCGGCCAGGAGGAGATAGGTCGCGGTGTACTCCGAGCCGTGGACGCGCGCCGGCTTCCACACCGGCAGCTGTACATACGCTCCGCTGTACGGCCCGTTGGCAGCAGTCGCTACAGCGAACTATGTACACACCCACATCAAAATCAAGGTGAGACCAACGACTTGCAAGCAACATGCTAATATGAAACAGTGAGAGTATACAAACGGACAAAATAAGTATACTGAGGAGAAAGACCTCGTATCTGGGGCCGGCCGCATTGGCAGCGCCACTCCAAGTGCTAATATTAGCTGCACGTAGCGGCGATGGGAAAAGACTTCCTGTGAGGTAATTAACGGAGGGGTTCGTCCTTAGGATGGGGATGCTCCCTATGGGGCATTGCCTTGTGCCTTCGTGCCATTCCTGCTCCACCGTCGTCGCCCGTATATCCCCATCTTGTTGCTTGGCTATATCCCTCATTATCTGCTATCTGATTGGTGACATCGGGCGGTAATACGCCGGGTGTAGGGTCAAATCCGGTGTCCTTAGAGCATCTCCAGCCGCGCCCCCAACAAGGCCCCCCAGACGATTTTTCGACCGCCGGCGCCAAAAAATCGGCCCAGTCACGCCCCCAGGGGCCCTTTTTTCACCGGCTCGGGCCGAAATTTGCGCCGGCGGACCCAACCCGAACCCGGCGCGCTGGGGGGCGCTCGGGGGCGCCGGGCTAATCGTTTTTGGCGCGAAAGCGCCGCGGGCCAGCAGCGTCAGCGACACCGCCCGCCTCGTCTTCTCCCGACGCCTCGGTTTCCCGCGGGGAATCAATGGCAAGGTTGCCGCCGGTCAGCTTTGCCATTGATTCCTCACGGGCGGCGCATTCACGGGGCGGCGCGCCGACGCCTCCCCTCCCTCGGACGCGTACACACGGACGCGGCGCGGCTATATATGGCCTTGCTCGCCTGTGATGAGTGCCGCCTCTTCACCTCTCCCGAGCGCCGCCGCCGAGCTCTTCTCCCCCAGCCCTCCCTCTCCCGAGCGCCACCTCTCCACATGTGTTGCCACCCAGTCTTCACCGGCGCCGCGCTTCGTCAAGCCAAAGACGGAGCCGGGGCTCGCGCCGGTGAAGACGGAGCACGGCGAGGTCGAGCTCGACGATGACGCGGCCCTTGAATGGGCACGCCAGGACTCCATCAAGATGGCGACGGAGCGCCAGCGCGCCGCCCTACGGCGCTTCGAGCAGCGCCGCCGAGGCCGCGACGAAGGAGGACTCGTCATCATCGACGACAGCGACGACGACGACAACGACGCGCCGCCGCCACCACCAGCCGGGGAGGGGTCCAGCAGGGGCGCCCGAGTCAAGGAGGAGAAGGCCGGCGATGGCGGCGACGACGGCGTCTTCTCGGCCTTCAGCAAGTTTTTTATTAGTTTTTATATGTAATGGCGACTACTCGACTTAAATCCGCGAATATAAGCCCAAGTTTGCCGAAATTTGACGTGTTTTAGCCGAACTTTGCGTAAATTTGCTACACAATTTTTTTCCCGCGTCTGGGGCCGGCGGCTGTGGGCCAACTCGCCCCAGGCCTATTTTTTCGCCGGGTCACCCCCAGGCGGCGATTTTAGGCACCCCTAGGGGCCAACGGCTGGAGATGCTCTTAGTGCCGGCCAGGAGGAGATAGGTCGCGGTGTACTCCGAGCCGTGGACGCGCGCCGGCTTCCACACCGGCAGCTGTACATACGCTCCGCTGTACGGCCCGTTGGCAGCAATCGCTACAGCGAACTATGTACACACCCACATCAAAATCAAGATGAGACCAACGACTTGCAAGCAGCATGCTAATATGAAACTGTGAGAGTATACAAACGGACAAAATAAGTATACTGAGGAGAAAGACCTCGTATCTGGGGCCGGCCGCATTGGCAGCGCCACTCCAAGTGCTAATATTAGCTGCACGTAGCGGCGATGGGAAAAGACTTCCTGTGAGGTAATTAACGGAGGGGTTCGTCCTTAGGATGGGGATGCTCCCTATGGGGCATTGCTTTGTGCCTTCGTGCCATTCCTGCTCCACCGTCGTCGCCCGTATATCCCCATCTTGTTGCTTGGCTATATCCCTCATTATCTGCATGCACCCGCACACACATTTATGCACCGCGTCACTTGTTTCAAAAGAAAGAAAAAATGCGTACTGATTTTCTTGGATATGGAGGATAAAAGCAGACCACTGGCGGAAAATTCAGTAGCTAATTATTTGCATGTATAAAATGAGGATTATTCAGGCTCGGTTGCTTGTAGATGTCAACGCAGTCAATTATTTCCCCAATTCTACTCTGCAATATGCGTATAGAAAATGATATGCGCATATATAGATATAACAACAGGTCAGAAAGGAAACAAAACTAATGAAAAAAGTATACTCCCGAAAGAGCAAAATCGTAAGGAGTTTATAGTTTAGAATCGACTGAACATATATATAGATGGAGATGGATACATGTATATACCTTTATGGTCATCTTAATGTCTTTGGGATCGAATTGTACCGCATCATCAACAACCGCGGCCAGTGCCAACTCTGCTGCAAAAACAACCAGCAGAAGTAAGGAGCACCATGACAAGTTCATCGCCTATGTTGCTGACTCTCTATTGTTTTTGAGTTTTGACTGAACCCTGAGATGAACTAATCGATGGATGCTCATATATATAGGCCGGCCGCAGTACTTTTACCAATTCACACTTAGTTGGGCAATAAATGTTGGAAGAGTATAATGACCAAAATATCCTAATAGGTAAAATACAATTTATATGGTCTGTGTTGAGCTACTAGTGAATAAATAACTCGGTGGAGTAGGGGAAAATGGGAAAATACTGGTCAAATACATTAAAGACCCATAAATTAGCATGTTGTCTCGTAGGAGCTTCTAGCTGGCTGTAGTCATTGTAGTAGTAGTCTAGACAATTATGTTGAACTGGCTGCTAGCTGGCTGTCATCTGTACATTCATCTTTTTACTAGTAATTAATTGACATGTGTTTTATGATGACTTGTCCATAAATGAGTCTAGACAATATGTTGAACTGGCTGCTACTCGCTGGCTGTCATCTGTACATTCATCTTTTTAATTAATTTGGCATGCGTTTTCTGATGACTGTCCATAAATGAGTGAATAAATGGATGCATGAGTTAAAAGGTGTAGACAATATGGAAGCTCATAGTCTGCGCTCTCAGCGCTGCTTAATGGTGTTGGCACTCGAACACTCTACCTAGCGGGCTTAGCAAAACGTGAAAACTGCGCTTGCTCGTGCCATCTCGTTGGGTGGATTTCTAAAAAGTTTATAAAATTTCAAAAAAAATGGTAAATCTGAAAAGAGTTCAGCTTTTTTTTAAACAATCGTGAATTTGAGAAAAATTAACAAAAATGAAAAAGATCATAAAATTTCAAAAAAATCATGAATTTCAAAAAAAACGCATATTGGAAACAAGTTCACGAAGTTAGGAAAAATTATGAAAGTTCTTAAATTTTTTAAGAAGTTCATGAAAATTCAAAAATGTTCACAAAGATTGGAAAAAAGTTCACAAGCTAAAATTGTACTCCCTCCGTCCGGAAATACTTGTCGAAGAAATGGATGAATCTAGACGTATTTTAGTTATAGATGCATTCAATTTTATCCATCTATCCGACAAGTATTTCGCGACGGAGGGAGTATGCACTTGAAAAAGTTGACGATTTGTTTTAACAAAAATGATAAAAAAAGCCCGACTCTAAATCTAAAACGGACAAAAACAAAAACACAAAAAGGGCCAAAAGAAGACGAACTGCCAATACAATCCAAAATGGGCTCGCCTGCTCAATGGGGGAGAGCGGGCTGGCCCATTTGTCACATAGTAATTCGCAAACCCGCGCACACACACCCGCGAGCTGGGCCGGCCCATTGTTTTCTCCTTTTCTGTTAAAAACTCAAAATATGGTGCAGCGCCAGGATTCGAAATTGGAACTACACTAGCAAAAGAGCCCGTTCGTTACAACGGGAGAACAAAATCTTCATATGCACCAAGCAACCCATTCGTGTTGCCACTTCTGTACGCCACCATCATCAACGATGGTCATGTGGTCCAAATATTCATGTCTTTCAATTCCTAGCCGATGAAATAGTCTTAGCGAATTGTACTAGCCAACTGGGAAATCGCAGGCTTTTTGCAAAGTTGCTTCTTTTCATCTTTTTCTTCTTTCCTTTTTGTTTTTTTCACCCGGTTTTCTTTCCTGGGATCTAGTGGGTTTTTTCACCCGGTTTTTTCTGTTTTTGGATTCTAATTTATTTGTTTATTTCCTTTTTCTTTTTCATTTTTTATTTTTACTGTTTCTTTTTATTTTTCATATTCGATGAACTTTTTAAGAAACGAATAACTTTTTTACAATACGATGAACTTTTCCAAATTCAATGATTTTTTCAAAACCAACGAACTTTTTTCAAATTTGATGAGCTTTTTTCAAATTCAACGAAGTATTTTCCAGAATCGATGAACTTTTTTCAAATTCGGTGAACTTTTTTCCAAAATCAATGAATTGTTTTTAAAATTTGATGATTTTTTCCAAAATTAATGGAGTTTTACCAAATTCAATGAACTTTTTCTAAATTCCATAAAAAAAAATCAAATCGATGAACTTTTTTGAAAATCTATGATATTTTCTAAACTCGATGAACTTTTTTAAAAACAATGAATTATTTTTCAAATTTGATGAGTTTTTTTTTTCAAAATTCATGGACATTTTGATGGTGAACTATTGACCAGACAATCGTAAAACAAGAAAAAAATCGAAGGAAGGGAGCGAGTGATCGCCCAGCTCGTGTAACCGGGCCAGTCCAAACAAAGCTGATGTGTGAGCCAGTTCCTGATCGGGCGCCTACAGTGCTGATGGGAGCTCCTAGCCAGTGTGTTTGGCGCCAACTATAGGAGTCCTGGCGCTCCCGCAGGCGTGCTATTAGGCCCGGTTAACAAGCGGGCGCTCGCTGGCTGGTTTAACTGGTCGCCTGGGCTAGCTGCTGACTGGTCTCGGTTGACTGGTCAACCATTGACCTATCAACTGTTTACTTTTAAAAAAGGAAAAAACAAAAAAATAGCAGAAAATCCATCAATTCAAAAATGTATATGCAAATTTTATAAAATGCTCACAAGTTTGGAAAAAAGTTGACCAAATTTGAAAAAGTTCATCGAATTTCAAAAAATTGTCAATTTTAATAAAATTTCATCGAATTTGTAAAAAAGAGCTCATCAAATTTGGAGAAGGTTCTTTGAATTTGAAAAAAGTTAATCGAGCATGAAAAAGTTCATCAATTTAAAAAATTCATCCATTTTGACAAAAGTTCATCGAATTTGAAAAAAAAAATCTTTAATTTTGAAAAAAGGTTCATCAAATTTGAAAAGAAGTTCATTGAATTGGAAAAATGCTCACCGATTTGAAGCTCATGGAATTAGACAATTTTCATCAAATTTGAAAAAAGGTTCATCGATTTTGAGAAAAAGTTCATCAAATTTTCATTGAACTTGACAAAAGTTCATCGATTTTATTAAAAAAAATCATCTATTTTGAAAAATGGTACATCAATTTTGAAAAAAAAATCATTCGATTTAGCAAAAGAAAAAGAATAAAAACCAAACAAAAAGAAAAGGAGATACAAAGAAAAGAGTGGAGAAGATGTAATTGAGCACATGAGGTGAGTCCGGTGGGGTGGTTAGTGCAATGAGCGAACGAATGATTGGGAGGTCGCTGGTTTGAATACCATCGGCCGCATGTTCATTTTTTTGTTTTATACAACAGAAAAAAGGAGGAAGATGCGCCGAGCCAAACTAATTGCACCCTTCAGGTGCTGAAGTGCCAAATAGGATCAACCCCTTGCTACACCTGTCAAAAAAACCTGCCAGGACTATATCTGGCACAACGCTAGTTGGAGGATAGTCTCGCCTGAAGCTTTTATGTTCCCCGCATACTACTAGCCTAGCCCATTTACAACGATCATTCACGCTACCTCGCTCGGTCATTCTCGCTCGCTTGCTTGTGTTTTTTTCTTTCTTTTTTCTTCTTCTTCTGTTTTGTTTGTTCCTTCACATGTTTCTTTTTTTTGTGATTCCTTTGTTTTTTTCTGCAGTTCTATGTTTTATTCCGATCTTCACTCGCCTTTTGTTTTATTCTTCTTTGTTTTTTTTCATTTCCTTTTGTTCCTTTCTCTATATTTATTGGTTTTTTTCATTTCTTTCCTAATTTCTACTTTTTGTTTCTTTCGTAGTTTTCATCGGTTTTTGTTTTGTTTTCCTTGCTTTTTCTTCGTTTCCTCATGGGTTTTCATGGTTTTCTTTAGGCTCCTTTTCTTTTTCTTCATTT
>NC_057802.1:16532091-16532800 GCF_018294505.1 Triticum aestivum | reverse complement strand
GTTCGTTTCTTTGGTTTTCACAGATTTTCTTAGTTTTTTTTTTCCTTCAACACACGTGTACATTTTCCATACATATTTATAAATTTTACGTTATTTTATGCATGTTTAGCATTTTCCAAATAGATGATGAACAATTAAAAAAATCATGTTTGATTACTACTTATGAATGCATATTGTACATTTTTGGTATATATCAAGAAAATTTTAAATACATCATTTTCATTTTTTTAATATATGATTAGCATATTTTATACACAATCGTTATTTTAAAAAAATTATGATTTTACTTTAAAATAATAATTCATTTTATTCGTTTTTCCTATACATGAGGAACCTTTTTTTACATGTTTAACATTTTTTTTCAAATATTTGTGTTTGATAACTACTTTTTTCATACATATAGTATATTTTTGGTATACATCAGAAACATTTTTTACACAGGTTTCACATTTCGTAATTTATGATTAACATCTTTTTGATTGAAAGTCAATATTTTCTATAGTTTATGTGTTTATGTATAATTTTTAGTAGATGTTCGACATTTTTTTATACATTGGGAACGTGTTTTATACACATTTAACATTTTGAAATAGATGAGTAATTTTTTAAAATATGTGTCTTGTAAATAGATGAGTAATTTTTTAAAATATGTGTCTTTGAAGAGTACTTCTTTTTCACACACAATGTGCATTTTTGTACATATCATGAT
>NC_057802.1:16508925-16531606 GCF_018294505.1 Triticum aestivum | reverse complement strand
AGAGAGAATTGGAACCAAGGTACAGAAAAAGAAGAAGAAAACAAAAACAAAAAAGTGAAAAAAAAATGAGGTTGTGGCCTCCCACAAGATGGGCCGGCTCGATCTCGTGCTCCCTCGGACGAGGCTGCCCTATGTCTCGCGTCAAGCGAGACATAGGTGAAATCCATGCATAACAAAGTTCTTAAGAGGATCGGAGTCTAGTGTGTGAAGTATGAAACAATTTATTAGGTCGGAGCAAGTACTATTGATCAAGGTTAAGGATTGTTTATTTATCTAATGACAATTTTATTTTACCCATTGTTCCTATACTTCATTGCATTTACTTTCTTGTTGTCATTTTTTGAAGCATGTTTCCAGTTCTTCGTTATAATTGTTTATCAATTATGCTAAATTATTTATTTAAAATAATATTAGACATTTTGCTATTTATTTACCTCTACAAAGTTTCTTAAGAATTATGTCTTCTATAAACATGAAATTATCTCAAGTCCGTGAGCAAGATTTTCAATGTCGTCACTGAAATGGTGGGCTTCGGATAGGTGCTTTCCTTCTTGGGGTTGATATTCCCACAAATGACGTCCCTCAAGCATAGTGCTTCGAGAGCATGGTGTCATGTGTCACTGGCGATGATGTGGCATGACGAGGGATATTTTTCCACACATTTCAACCTTGTTTAAACCGAGATATTTCATTAAAAGAGAGATATTCGCTTCGATATTGCCACTAATGACTAATGAATGCAAAGGATTCCATAATCCTCTCTTTAGTATTTTTCCACGGCAAATGGGCTAAAAAGGGAACATATCACGTGGGAGAAAGGAAAATTAAGGAAAATGGAGAAGAAATAAATCATCAGGAGGCGTCAGAAGGCCTCCAGAGCGTAAGACGGCGTCCCATGCGACCGCGAGCGCTCGCATGAGCGATCGTTTGGCATGGAAACCAAGGCAGGTCGTCCACCTAAACAACTTTTATTAAGGGGACTCCGTCTAAATGTCAACAAAACGAGCAGAGGAGGAGCGTCGAGCACAGCCACAACCCATTCATCATCATCCTCATCCATAAACCCTAGCCGCCGCCATTTTCACCTCCATAGCCATCTCCAGCACCATAGCCCTCTCTCATTTAGTCCATACTTGTAATCGTGCATCACACAAGGCATCTATTGTAAGACATATTGCAATCAATCAATCTCAAGATATGTTCTTCAATGATTTCTTCTCGCGAACTGATCTCCATGTGTAAGTAGACCGGTAAGGTATGGGGTGCGGCATGAGCCTTGCAGCCCCAGGTATTTGGTGAAGGGATCAATGGAAGTCTTTGACACAACGTCTTGTATGTGTAAAATAAAAATGCATCGTGAAGTACATCTTCTCTTGTTCGCGGTCTTCATCCCTGCAGGTACCCATGATCATGCAGATCGAGCACCGGTTAGGTTGGGAGCAGGGGGACTATGAAATGTTATACCGAACACCGGTGACAGTAAGGTTTAGTAGGGTAACATGACCATATCCTCGAGGATTCATGAGGTGTAGTCATTGAACGCCCAAAACTTTTGTCTGATATTATTATCTTAATTATCGGGGCAACCCCGCGAGACGGATAGGGCTTTCGGTAGGACAACTGATTCTTGCTGCAGGACTCGTGTCGGTCAAGATGTTATTTGGACACATCCCCCATTTCAAACGAAGCGAGCACATCTTGATGGGTGACTTCCCGCGCATAAACTAATACTCCCTCCGTCCGAAAATACTTGTCATCAAAATGGACAAAAGGGGATGTATCTAGAACTAAAATACGTTTGATACATCTTCTTTTATCCATTTTGATGACAAGTATTTCCGGACGGAGGGAGTATCATTTTTTATCCCAACACCAATACATGGTTGCAAGCATTAAGACCTCATCCCCGTATCTTCTTTTTATTATAAGTGTTTGAATCACTATTTGCTTGCTAATCTGGTCAAGAGTTGGATTTGACACTTAGGCAAAAGCTTGCTAGAGACCATCGCTTCATGGCAGTCTCCTCCCATGGGTTCGATAACCCAGGGTCACCTCTGGGGAAATAGGTGCAGGATACTCTTTTTAGTTCCAATACCGGATCAATAAAAAGGAGATATCATGGCACAACTGTACACGCTGGTAGGCATGAGGTTGGTGATTGCCATTACACAGTTCATTGCATCGCTGCTCGAAAATGATTCTAAGGAGGAGACAACAATAGCGATAGAGCCATGTGTGTCGGTGATGCACCGAGCTTTGCGCCTTCATGCTGTTGTGTTGCAGGACAACTTGACAGCCTATGTTTTTCGTAGCCCGATCCTCGTGGTTTCACTTCCCACGGGTAAGAAGCTCTGTTGGCCAATGTAACGAGGGTTTATTGATGACTAGGATTACTCTCTATCCTCCACTAACAGAGCTATGTATAGATATTCGAGAGGGGGGGCACTCCATGAAGGATTTTTGTTTGAAGGACCTAGTTTTTTTGATATGTTTTTGTCCTTCTCATCTTGCCTCGGCAAAATTTTCCTACATCCACCACTAATCTCCTCCTGCATGAGCATGTAGGCAGTGTACATTGGCTTAGCATGCATATTAGGACCAATTAATGGAAGATTACAAGGTAATGTTTGTATAATTTTTCTCCCAATCTTATTAGGATAGTGTTCATTGTACTGGCTAATTATATGTTGTCCTTTGTGTAGGATATTTGCATGAAGTTTTCTTGTATATAACTTGTTTTTTTGCTTGCAGTACAACTTATTTCGACTGTGTGAAACCTAACGCATGTCACAAGAAGCCGTTATTATTTGCAAATACACACACACATGAATACACGCACCTGCACACACACACACACAATGCTTACCCATTTAACATACATGTATTTTATGAATTTTGATGTAATAAAAGATCATGAGATATTCTCCCAATTTATTACTTTTACTCGCTTGTGCCTTGTTTCAACCCCCCACTTTGTTTTGCAACATGAGGGTATGCCTACAAATTTGTCATTGCGGTTTTGTTATCATAAGTAATAAAATAGGGTGTGAGCTATTTTCTCACAAAATAAAATAGAATCATGAGAAAGAAAGTACAAACATTTTTGCACCTCTATCACGAAGAGGACAACTTGACTTTAAAAAATGACCAATCGATTATAACTAGGAGGTATCTATTTAGCATTTGTTGTTTTTTTATTTTAGCAACAGCCATTTTTTTAACACAATACAATTGATGTCACTCACATACATTCACCCCTATGAATGCATGCACACACAACTTACCCATATGAGCACCTCCGAGAGACTGAGACGGTATAGCATCTTAAGATTTGCAAAGTCACCGCAGGCGCCTCGTTGTCGACGGGAACATCTCTTCTCACTGAAGGAAGATTACCGAAAGCCTGAAGAAAATCCAAAAATAATGCAAGCACCAATGTCGCGTCTAGGACTTGAATACTGATGGGTTGAGGATACCACTGTTCTCCTAACCATCCAACCACAGATTGGTTCGCAACAACCAGGTTTTTAGACCGAACAATGTGTACACGTTCAGCCATCATTTCCCCTTCAACCTCCCGATCTTATGTGACTCAACGAAGTAGCATGGCCTTCCTTATAGCAACTTCTTGGTCGAAAGAAATTTTGATACCGTCGTCATTCGACCAGGAGAGTCGGCGACGATGTGACAAAGGCACGCCTTCGAGTGAAGTCGAGAAGACGCATGCGGCGAAGCTCAGTCATGTGCACCATCAATGATGATCCACTCTGCCAATTGCTCTCCAAGGCTTCCTCCCTTAACTCCCCTCATACTAGCTAGGAGAGAAGATGAGAGAACCTGGACTTCCTTGAGACGAGAGCTCAAAATAAGCTTATTGACAAGGTTCTGTCCCAAACCTCCAACAACCACTCTCCACCCGGGACACTAACCCAAGCTTAGGTTGGATCTTATGCTCAATTGTCCGGGAGACTAAAGCTTGAGGACTTATTTCACCGAGGTCGCTTCATGAAGGAAAAAAAACTCAAATACAAAAGCCCACAATCTCACTCGCTACGCTCTATCTTTAGATGTTGGTCGCCATACACGGCCGATCTCACCGTATGATGTACTACCACTGTAAAGTAATATAGATCACTATAGTTGTTATCCGTATAAAGCAGAGAAAAGGGGGACAATTGCATTTTTACCCCTAATTGGTTTCTACCCACGGGTTTTGCCCTTACTTTTTGAGCTTGCTCAGTTTTGCCCTTACTTTTTCCGTCGAGCTTGCTTAGTTATGAATTTTCAAAGTTTTGGTCAAACGGTCAAAGGGCATTCGAGGGACCATGACGGAAAAAGTAAGGGCAAAACTGAGCAAGCTCGAAAAGTAAGGGCAAAACTCGTGGGTAGGAACCAACTAGAGGTAAAAATACAATTGTCCCAAGAAAAAAACGTATATTCATCCTTTTTCTTTATTGAGTTTTTTTTTGAGTCGATCGTATATATCCATCCTCGTGATCCAGATGGGGCATCCTCGTGGGTTGCTGACAAAAAACTCTTATCCAATGCACACATCGTTGCCAGCACGGCAGGCCCTCTCTCTCTCCCTCTCTCGTGGCGTGGATGTACATGCCGCGCCAACAGGAAAAGGAAAAAAACACGCGAAAAGAGGAGGCAGAGGAAGAATTCCATCGACAGCACTCCCTCGGAACTATCGGATCTCGAGAAGAAGATATATCCATCGCTCGCACCCGTCGTCTTCCTCCTCCGGCCCCACCCACCATCTTCATCCAAGCCGCAATCCACCCGCGAGCTCGCCATTAATCCCACTCCACTCGGCTCCAGGAGGGAAGGCCGGCGGCCTCCAGTCGAAGGTACGACGTCCTCTCACGGAAACAAAACCATGACTCTCGCGGAAGAAAAAGAAAAGAGAAAACGCGTTTTTTTCCGTTTCCGAGGAGGCACGGCCGTGACTCTCGCGAAAGCACAACCGTGCCTCTCACGGAAGCAAAACCATGACTCTCGCGAAAGGAAAAAAACAGAAAACACGTTTTTTTCGTTTCCGAGAGGCACGGCCGTGACTTTCGCGGAAGCAAAACCATGACTCTCGCGAAAAGAAAAAGAAAACAGAAAACACGTTTTTTCTTTTCGTTTCTGAGAGGCACGGCCGTGACTCTCGCTAAAGCACAACTGTGCCTCTCGCGGAAGCAAAACCGTGACTCTTGCGAAAGGAAAAAAAAAGAAAACGCGTTTTTTTCCGTTTCTGAGAGGCACGGCCGTGACTCTCGTGAAAAAAACAAAAAACGCATTTTTTCCGTTTCCTAGAGGCACGGCCGTGACTCTCGCAAAAGGGGAAAAAAGAAAACATGTTTTTTCGCGCAAATTTTTTTTGTCCAAAAGGTAAGGAAGACCGGTGGAAAACCAAAACGTCGAAAAAACCCGGGAATAAACCATTTAAAAAGCCGAAAACGTGTGCGGAAAGAAAACAAAATCTGCAGGGAGCACCCAGAGCGCGACAAGTGGCGAATGGCAGAGAGCGCGCCAAGTGGCGCTGATCGTTACGAGGCTCTCGAAGGAGCGCTCGTTAACTAGCTGCTCTCAGTAATATAGGACCTTTTAGATCACTATAGTTGGTATCCGTATAAGGCCAAATTTTTTTGGATATTCATCCTTTTTCTTCATTGAGTTTTTTTTGAGTCGACGTATATATCCATCCTCATGGTCCAGACGGGGGCATCGTCATCGGTTGCTTACAAAAGTCCTTATCGAATGCACACATCGATGCCAGCACGGCAGACCCTCTCTCTCTGGCGTGGATGTACATGCACCTACCTATCCCACCGCGCCAAAAGCAAGAAGAGAGAGAGAGAGAGAGAGAGAAAAAACACGCGAAAAGAGGAGGAGGAAGAATTCCATCGACAACCCTCCCTCGGAACTATCGGATCTCGAGAAGAAGATATATCCATCTTCGCTGGCACATTAGGGTATGCCTACAATTTTTTTGTTTCGGTTTTGTTATCATAAGTAATGAAACATGGTGTCAGCTATTTTCTCGGAAAATAAAATAGAATCATGAGAAAGAAAGTGCAAACATTTTTGCACCTCTATCACGAAAGAGGACAACTTGATTTTGAAAAATGAATAATGTTCATACAGTCCAATCGGTTATAAATAGGGGTACCTATTTAGCATTTCTTGTTTTTAAATTTTAGCAACAACCAGGTTTTTAGACCCAACGACGTGTACTATCACGTTCAACCATCATTTGCCCTTCAACCTCCCGATCTTATGTGACTTGACAGAGTAGCATGGCCTTTCTTATGGCAACTTCTTGGGCGGTAGGAATTTTGATACATCTGCCATTCCGCTAGGAGAGTCGTTGATGATGTGACAAAAGGCCCGCCTTCGACTGGAGTCGAGAAGACGCAGGCAGCAAAGCTCAATCATGCGCACCAGCAATGATGACCCACTCCGCCAATTACTCTCTAATGCCTCCTCCCTTGACTTCTCTTCCACCTTCATACCGGCTAGGAGAGTAGATGAGAAAACCTGAACTTCCTTGAGACGAGAGCTCAAAATAAGCTTATTGACAAGGATATGTCCCGAACCTCCAACAACCACTCTCCACCAGGGACATTAACCAAAGCTTAGGTTGGATCTTATGCTCAATTGCCCAGGAGACTGAAGCTTGAGGACTTATTTCATCGAGGTCGCTTCATGAAGGAAAAAAAAACTCAAATACAAAAGCCCACAATCTCGCTCGCTACGCTCCATCTTTAGATGTTGGTCGCCATACATGGCCCATCTCACCCATATGATGTACCTACCTCCCTGAAGTAATATAAGACCTTTTAGATCACTATAGTTGTTATCTGTATAAGGCCAATTTTTTTGGGATATTCATTCTTTTTCTTTATTGAGTTTTTTTTGAGTCGGTCGTATATATCCATCCTCGTGATCCAGACGGGGCAGCCTCGTGGGTTGCTGACAAAAAACTCTTATCCAATGCACACATCGTTGCCAGCACGGCAGGCCCTCTCTCTCTCCCTCTCTCGTGGCGTGGATGTACATGCCGCGCCAACAGGAAAAGGAAAAAAAAAACACGCGAAAAGAGGAGGCGGAGGAAGAATTCCATCGACAGCGCTCCCTCGGAACTATCGGATCTCGGGAAGAAGATATATCCATCGCTGGCACCCGTCGTCTTCCTCCTCCGCCCGCCCCCATCCCATCTCCATCCAAGCCACAATCCACCGGCGAGCTCGCCATTAATCCCACTCCACTCGGCTCCAGGAGCGCCAGCGGCCTCCGGTCGAAGGTACGACGTCGTTTTCCACCCCCACGTCAGCCACTCCACTCCCCGGTACTACCACTACCAGTCAACGCGCCGGTTTAATGCGATTTTCGCCGTTACATTTTTTTTGGTAACGGAAGCTGAAAGTTCCTGCGGTGGTGTGCGATCGCAGGAAGGTCCCCCTTCTGCCCCCCGTTAAGATGATGCGGTGCGCTGTGAGGGGCGGCGGTGCTCACGTCGTCATCGGCGAGCGGAGGTCGCCGTCGTCGTCGTCGCCCGGCAGCGGAAGGAGCGTCGTGCGGATGTCGGAGGGGCGCGGCGGGCTCTGCTGCGGCGGCGTGAGGTCGCGCGCGGCGGATCTCGCGGGGCTCGAGATGGGCAGGCCCAGCGCCGGCGCCGCGGGGCTCTTCCGGAGCACGCGCTACGGCCGCGTGCGCGCCACGGCCTCAGGTGCGTGCGTCGCCGTCTCGTCACTCCCGTCCCGCGTCGCCGATTCGGGGCACGGAAGCGTGGTTGTGCAATCTGGGGTTTGGTTGTTAGGGATGATGTAAGCTGCAGCAACAACCTACCAATCGCCGCCAGATTCCGTGCGATTCTGTGAATGTTTGGCAGGGGGAATGTGACGGAGGGTCATGCCTGTTGCGCCGGCCAGCAATTTCGTTGTGAATTCCGCTTTGGGCAAACAGGGATTGCATCGGCGCTGTCTATCCAGTACTAGTACCAAGCTGTAGTTGTCCTGGGTGGTGTACTAGTGTGGTTGCCAGCGGACTTGTGACATGCTTATTGGCCGTCTGAGATTCAGCTTCTGGTGTACCATGGGAATGTCCGTGTTGCATAGTAGGCTCCGAATTGTACAGGATGTTGGTAAAGATCTTGCGGTTAGCTGCACATGATACCATGACAGTGTATTGTCACTGGGATTTTTGACCGTTTAACTGTATCAGCTAATCTAGACTCCTTTACTATCTTATATCCAGCTGACCCCGAGGATATTCCATCTGACAAGCTTCAAGCTAAATCTTCTGGGAGTGTTCTGCCGTACGTTGGCGTTGCTTGCTTGGGGGCAATTCTGTTTGGCTACCATCTTGGGTATGTTTTTCCTTTTCACTCTACTGTTGCGTAGAAATATTTCCCATGCATTGCAAGGGGTTAAGCGCAGTTTCCTAGTCTAAATGTTAACTGACCTATACCAGTGTCTAGCAAAACTGAATATCTCATTTGAATACATGTGTTTTAGTGTGGTCAATGGCGCACTTGAATATCTCTCGAAAGATCTTGGGATTGCTGAAAATGCTGTGTTACAAGGTATGACATTCTTTTACTTGCTAGTATAATCCACACTTCATTTATTGTAGTTTTAGAACCTTTTCGTACATACCTTTTCTTTGTGTCTGCAATAGTGACATCTGAAATGTCAGATCAATTATGTACACACATTTTTTTTTGCAAGAGACTTGCATACTGCTTTTAAAGGGGATAAGAATAACATATGCACTAGGACTTTATGGCATGAGGATTCCATGAGATATCATTTTGCCTATATGCTTCACAATACATCTGCCTTTTTCACTCAGGATGGGTGGTTAGCACAACCCTGGCTGGCGCGACAGTAGGTTCTTTTACTGGAGGGGCTTTGGCTGATAAATTAGGGAGAACACGGACATTTATCCTAGATGCAATCCCTCTTGCTGTAGGCGCATTCTTGAGGTGTGTTCTGAGACTGAATTCACTGCTATAACAATATATGGTTCAAGGTACACTATTGCTATGTAAACCTAACTCGCAAAACATTTGTAGTGCAACAGCTCAAGATGTCCGTACAATGATTATTGGTCGATTACTTGCTGGGATTGGTATTGGGATCTCTTCTGCTCTTGTGCCCCTTTACATATCTGAGGTTTGTGATATCTCAAAATTATCACAACCACTGTTCAGCAACTACTGCCTGTGATATTGAACTTACCCAGCTGACCTATTTGCACCTTGCAGATCTCACCAACTGAAATACGTGGAGCACTTGGTACGATTAATCAGCTGTTTATCTGCATTGGAATTCTTGCAGCTTTGGTAGCTGGATTGCCATTAGCACAAAATCCTGCATGGTGAGTTTTCTCCTATCCTCTTTTCCTTTGTCGCATTCTGTTGATGCCTTTTGAATTTTGTTGTGCTTGTGCATAAAATCTGTTGACTACCAACTTCTGAATTCTCAAAACTTCTAATTTATGAAGTTATGATATATCTAAGAGCAATTGTTTTTTGTAATTACAAGGGAGAAACCTCTTTTTTTTTTTTTGTGAACAAATGCATTTGTAAGGAAGTTAGTCAGGAACAACAGGCATATTCATTTAATACATACGAGAGAACTAAAGATGCAAATCACAATAAATTTGGCATGATAAACATATGAGTTATTTAATTTGTGTTATCTGTTTGTGGTTGTGTGCAATCAGGTGGAGGACAATGTTTGGAATTTCAATAGTTCCATCTATTTTGTTGGCTCTAGGAATGGCTGTTTCACCTGAAAGCCCTCGCTGGCTATTCCAGGTTTGTGCTGTGCAAATTCTTTCACCATATTTTGTACTCAGGTGGCAACACGATACTTGAGAATAACTTTCATGTGATTAACCGCAGCAAGGAAAGATTTCTCAAGCAGAAGCAGCTATAAAAAAATTGTATGGGAAAGAGAAGGTTACTGAAGTCATGTATGACCTAAAGGCTAGTGGGCAAGGATCTAATGAGCCAGATGCCAACTGGTTTGATCTATTCAGCAAACGCTATTGGAAAGGTAAAATGTTCTCTGATTGTTTCCCTACACCCTATCAAGTCAATGACTTGGTACAAAGGAATTAGTGATAAAGTTTCATGTGTTGTCTTAATCTTATAGATGCAAGTAGTTTGGGCAAAGCAACTTTTGCCTATCATCCATGACAACAACAAAATGCATATGAATGATAAAAAAGAAATACTATGTTTTTTATACTCTCACAGTTGCATAGTTGCTTGATCGAAACTATCATCTCAGGGTTCCTTGCAAACTGCTTCTACCAGCCATGTTCTTTACAGTCATGACTCAGCCTACATAACTTGGGTAGCAGTTTATAAGTATTCTATTGATACTCATTTGTGTCTGCGTCATAATTGATAATCATGATGAAATTTTGGTACATGTGTCCTGATATATTTCTCATACTGCAGTTGTGAGCGTGGGAGCGGCACTGTTTTTGTTGCAGCAACTTGCTGGCATAAATGCTGTTGTGTACTACTCTACATCAGTGTTCCGCAGTGCAGGCATTGCATCTGATGTTGCAGCGAGTGCTCTTGTTGGTGCCGCCAATGTTTTTGGTTAGTTCTGTGTTGGTAAGAGTGTTTCGTTAGTAACTTCCAATTCCTTTTCTGAGGTGGTGTATGCATACTTCTCCTAGGTACCATGATTGCATCTTCACTGATGGACAAGCAAGGGAGGAAGAGCCTTCTCATAACAAGCTTTTCTGGAATGGTACTGTCTTTTCTACAGTAGTCTGTATTTGTGTTTCCCAATGTGTAAATGACTTAGAATTACTGTTTCTTCTTTCTCTTATGAAGGCGGCGTCGATGTTACTCTTGTCATTGTCCTTCACCTGGAAGGCTTTGGCACCTTATTCCGGCACTCTTGCTGTTGTTGGCACTGTCCTGTAAGTGGTTTACATTCACCTAATATAGCTTTCTCCTGGTTTTTCTTTATTAATAATTTTAGCTCCTAACTAACTTGAAATCTTGATTGTAATTTTTGTTCAGGTATGTGCTGTCATTCGCTCTTGGAGCTGGCCCTGTTCCAGCTTTGCTCCTTCCTGAAATATTTGCCTCCAGAATAAGGGCCAAGGCTGTAGCATTATCAATGGGAATGCACTGGGTAAGTCTCTAGTGGTTACAGTTGTGACAACTGACAAACAGATTATAGATGTCTGCGCCAACCAATTATTACCCTCCTTCAGCAGTATCGCATATCTTTACAAAATACAAGGTAGTCATAGCTTGTGCGTTATTAGATGAACGATCGGCTTATACATGCGATAAATTGTTTTTAGACAGTAACTTCTGTCCACTTCGGTAGATAGATGAAACTGGAAGAAGAACAAAAAGAAAAATGCATTCTGTAACAGTGATAATCCTTTCTACTTCCTCCGTCCCATAATATAAGATGTTTTGTAACGTCCCATAATATAAGATGTTATTACAAAACATCTTATATTATGGGACGGAGGGAGTACTTACTTCGATGATCAATGTTTTGCACTGTCGACTTAGCCTACTGGCACCAGTGAATCATCATTTGTTCTTTCTCTTTGCAGGTATCAAACTTCTTCATCGGCCTGTACTTCCTGAGCGTCGTCAACAAGTTTGGGATCAGCACCGTGTACTTGGGATTCGCGTCCGTGTGTGCTCTCGCGGTCCTGTACATTGCCGGGAATGTGGTCGAGACCAAGGGGCGATCCCTGGAAGAGATTGAGCGGGAGCTAAGCCCACCCAGTAAAGCCGATGCTAATGCTTTCTTGGTGAGTGATCAATGAGCACCGAGCACAAACGTCCTCGGACCTCGGGATGTTGTCTCTGCCTTTTATGTAGTTCCTGAAATAAGGGAGCCGCAAGGTCGCCTGACGCCATTCAAACCGGCCGGTGCTCAGGGTGTTGTGGCACCAGTAAAGCTCAGCTATTTCTTGTCACATCTCAGAATCAAAGAGCTTATGTGCTATTGCTCCAGGAGGTGCAAGATTTAGGCTTGCTGCTAGTCCTTGGATCGGATGTCATCGTTTTCAGTGTACAGATGAACTCCTTATATGTGTCGGAACTTGGAAATAAAACTCCAATTTGCCGAATTTCAAAGCGTGATGTGTAATTATATTACTTACCAATTGAAAATGCCCTATTTCATACTGTGTAAATGAGATCTTGATGCAGCGGTAAATCGGTAGTAATCCATCCCACTTCATGTTTTTCATTTGAGAAATCAGTAACAGTAATAACCATGTGCTAGTGCTACTGCCAGCAACGAAAAAATCACTAATTTTTTTTGCTGGAAGGAAACCAAATCATTCGATGAACTCGAGTAGCGTCCTGGCCACCTGGCCCCTCAGCTCGGCCCGCTTCATCCCGGCCTTCAGCTCCGCGCGCCGCTGCTTCCTGACCCTGGCCTCCAGCGTCGCCGCCCTCTCGTCGCCGATCAGCCCGAACGCCGTCTTGAGCACCCCGCCGCAGGGCCGCCGCGACGCGATCGCCTCCACCTCCGCGGCGAGGCAGGGGTAGAGCGCCTCGAGCTCGGCGAAGCCCCTCCGCTCGTGGTGGCGCCTCGCGGCCTTGTCGGCGGCGCGATGCTCCCGGCGCCGCGCCCTCTCCGCCACCGTGCCCTCCCAGAGGCGCTTGGAGAGCTTGTAGACCCTCATGTCGTCGTCCGTGACGGGGACGGTGCCGCGGGAGAGCCGCCGGACGGAGCCGTAGTAGCGGTGGCGCAGGGAGTCCACGCGCCTGGCGGCCTGCTCGCCGCTGAACCGGATGCGGCCGGCGAGGGCGGTCGCGAGGTCGTCGCGGGAGGGGAGCTGGCCGTGCCGCTCCTGGTGCGCGACGACGGCCTCCAGGAGGACCACCTCGTCCGCGGTCGGCCAGCTTCGCGGCGGCCCTCCCGTGCCGCTCCGGGGTCGTCGCGGCTTCTTGGCTGCGGGAGCGGGCTCGGGGGACGGGGAAGGCGATGACGGCAGGCTGATGTCGTCTTCCTCGGACGAGACGGAGGAGATCGCGGCCTCGTCGTCGGAGGACGACGGAGACATGGGCGGCGGCGGCGGGTGATTGGCGATTTGGGGAGGGGGCGGGGGTTTGCCGGTTTGGACAGTTCGTGGGTGTGTCTGATCTTGTTTTTTTTTTTTAGGGAAATGTATCTGGATCTTGTAGGTAGGAGAGTTGTAGCTCAACTGGGCTATAGCCCAAGGTGGCTTGACAGTCCGTTCGTTGCAACTCGGCCATTAGGCCCAAAATGGCACATAATTTTTCTGGACATTCTCGACATTTTATCACAGCACATAAACGCGTTGCAACATGCAAATCGGCCATTACAATTCCCTCCACGTAATTCCCTTGTATTTGATGTTGTTTTCTCGGAGGGAAAACTGTGCGGAGAAGTCAAATAAATACAAGGGGAAACCACTGTAAAAAGAAATAGCAGGCACACCTCAGAAATTTGTAGAGAGAAAGTTGTGGCAACGTTCCAGGAGAGCGACATGGAGAGTGGGTTCTCGAAATCCAGGTGCAATGAAACGAAAAAAAAAAGCAATACACAAAATAAAATAAAATAAATAAAGAGAAATGCCGACAAGAAGTCACCTAGAAGTTTTGATAAGAAAATTCTTTAAAATGGCATAAATATCCATATTTCTTAGTGGCCGGTTCTCATGGTACCATTGCATGACAGGTTCAACTTGAGATTTGAGCGGTCGGGGCTGCCCGTTCGGACATTAGAACCATGCACTGTCGAGACTGTGATGCATACTTACAATTTGTTTTGGCACGAATTGGCCATACGATGACATACGAAGGGAAACAAAACAAATTGCTTTTAAAATAGTAAAATGTTACTAGAGTGTGAACAGTAGTTTCGTCGTATTTTCCCCATATACATTTTCGGAGACGAATTTGTTTTTCTCATAAAAAAACCGTACCCTGCAAGCTTGCTAGGACATTGTATGCAGTTGCGCAAAAAAGAAAAAAAAGGACATTGTGTGCAAGTACATTCGAACTTTCAGAATGTTTGGAAAATCGTACAGGCAAATTAAGATGAACGACATGCTCTTCACCCCCGGCCGCGGAAGCAGATCACCAACCAACGCCGTCATCACGCCCAGATTTGAATTGAATTCTTCCGGAAGCATCTCTCCCCTTGTCGCCAGTGGCCTCGGCGTGCGGGCCGACGGACCAACCCAAGCTCCCTCCCATAATCCCAACCCCCAAGCCAGAGATAACAACCCCAGCGAGTCGGCGACAACCCTCCCTCCCGCTCCGACGTCGGAGATGGGCACCCCCTCGTACCGGCTCGCGGCGGCGGTCACGGCCCCCCCGGGCGCCGAGGCCGAGTTCCTCCTCGTCCGGCAGCTGCCCCCGACGCCCCCGCTGGGGGTGGAGGAGGAGGGGGAGTACGGGCGCTACGTCGACAGCGACCTCTACGACCTCCCGTCGGCGCCCCTGCGGCGCCTCGCGGATGGGGAGCCGGCCCGGCCGGGCGTGGCCCTCGCCGGCGCGGAGGCCGAGGGCTCCCTCGACCTCTCGCGCCTGGACGTCCCCGCCGCCCTCCACCAGGTGACGCATCGTTAATTAGTTCAGTGAAATCTGGTCGCTCTGCTGCTGTTCAAGTGTGAAGTATAGCTTGCAAATCTGGTGACATATATCTGGGGAGCTATGGATTGCGAGTTACTACAAGCCTTGTTTACTTGTCCTAGTAGAACCATAATTTGACAAACGGCAACTGATCTAAGAGATGGGCTCTTCTCACTCGCTAGATTTTGAGCCAATTGGGCCTGACAAACGCAATGTGCGGGGAGTGGAGGCTCCTCAAGCATATTGTGGAGGCAGAGTTCGGCCCTGACGCGGGCGTCAACACGGTGCTCATCATCACGTCGCTCGAGTCGAAACCGGAGGCATTGCCAGGTCTGCTGCTTCATTTCTTACTAATGCTTGTGTCCAGGAATTTGCCTGGCCACCAAACCCACCGTAACTCGAGTTTGTTCGTTGCAGACTCCTGTAAATGGATGTCCAAGGAGGGTGCTCGGGAATTGCTTTCTGACGTGAAGCCCGGTGGTACTCGAATTGGGCCCTATGTGCATGTTGGATTTGTTAAATCGGAGCTATCTTCAGATTGTACAGCTGGCTCCACATTGGTCTCCCAGGTCTGTATAATAATAATTTTGTTTGGATCAAATTTCGGTTTCTAGTCAACTGTCATGTCGATCTGTCTCCTTTCTCCTGAAAAGCGATGTTTGGTGACAGGAGTACCCTCCCGGAATAACCCTTGTACCAATGAAGAGTAGTACCCTACGGCCTTTTCGCACAACTAATCTCGTGGTAATACAAGCAACCAGTGGTACATGTGCATCGAAGCGATCTGATTATTTTGCTTGTGGAGATGCTTTACTTATAGATCCTGGATGTTGCTCACAGGTTCATACAGAGGTAAAAGCAAGTACCTAAGATTACATTCGTTTAGCTCTACATACAGTGACAGGGTGTATATCTTGCGGATGCAGCTTCTGCCTTGGACTTATTTTTAAAGTATTATAATCTGTTTAATAGCTTCGGTTCCTTCCATGGGACTTCGATTACTCAAACCAACTTCTTCATACAGGCCTCAAAACTACCCCTAGCTTTATGAGGAAAAGAACTCGTGCCTAAAATGTTAGCCTATTAGATTAGAATCACCAAGGAATACCAAACAGTGACAAGGGGACAAAAAGCGCTGAAGACTTCATGTGAAAACATTATCTTTTCAGAGCTGCAGTTATCAGTGCAAAGAACACAATTTGGTGCATAATGGCACAAACTTTTGGTTTGGGAAAGAATCTACTTGAATTATTTGAGAAGACTAGATCTGATTTGTGGTGGGTTGTATAACTCTCTAAAATGTGAACTTTAAACTCAAAGTTTGTTAGATGACAGATACAAGTTTGCTGTAAATAGGAACAGTTGTGCTTTTTCTTCCCTTGCTGATTTTCCATTTGTCACAAGTATTGCATTGTTACTCTCACCGTGGAACAATTTTGAACTTGATTATCTTATACATAAGTAGAATATTTGAGAAGTATGCCTTCCATTTTATTGATTTTTCTGTTGCTGATTTGGTAATTGGTACCCAAATCAAAAGTGCACAAAATTGTGCTTTGCAATAAGCTTTGTTTTTAATCTGTTAGATGATTTTGCATGCACAGCTATAGGCCTATTGGCCTACAACAGCAGTTGTTTCTATTGAATACTGTTTTAAGCAGAAACTTTTCATTTTGTCCTAACAAATGATCACATTCCTGCCATCTTCAGCTTGCAGATCTTGTCAATTCCCTTCCAAAGAAGTTACTGGTCCTTGTTACGCATCATCATAATGATCATGTCGAGGGTACGCTAGAACGTTTTCTGTAGCACTTCTTAATTTTTCTGTTGAAATTAAGATCATATCTGGGAGAGAAACGCATGGAGCTGGAAACATATACCATGCTATAGTTCTTTAGCTCCTCATTTGTGTTAATTGTTATCATGCCTATTTGTCCATCCTAAATAAACTGGCTACATTTGGTTGAATGACTTAGGTCTTTCGGTTGTTCAGAGATGCAATCCTGATGCTGTTCTTTTGACACATGAAAACACGATGAAGCGCATAGGAAAAGGTAACGACCCACACCATTTTTTATACCAAAATTGTAAAAGTTGTTATTCACTTTGCCATGACATATATGTTTTCCTGATTTTGGCGTACAAAAGTAGTTCAGGAATGGGTTTACTTGGGATAATTCCATTGACATGTAGCAAGTGAAACCTTGCCCTTAGACCTTGTTTTGACCATCCTAAGAGGTTCCTGCTAGTCATAAATCTGTGATTAATGGTGCAAGCAGAGTTTACAAACAAAAGGAGAAAGGGGAAGAAAATTATAAAACAACCAAGACAATTATTTAATATTTGCATCACCTTGAATGATTTGGAAGATTTGTCCACTATAAGTGTGGTACCACATGTCAGCGCATTTTAGTGGTGGAAGGTGGGGAAGAGAGCCATCAGGCGTACGAGGTGGTTAAAATCATAAAAACAGCAATATCTCTGGTGAAGCTTGCAATGCAACATATCTTCTTGTTTACTTGGATGCTCTCTTAGGTATACAGTATACCTTTCTACATGTTCCTCCTCATAGTGGTTTTCACTCTGTTATGGTATGTTTGGCACTTCTAAGGTGCTGTATTGTTGGATCATTATTCATTATTAAATGTCAAACTATTAGTTTGTTTTAGTTTTCATTGCCTGTGAATGACGGTAGTAGATAATAATCCAATTTTATTTCATTAAGTTAGGCTACTCACTAGCCGCCATCTTCAACTGCTATATACCATGGCTATCTCTGTGAACTAGCTCACACTTAATACTCATTAATTTATTTGTGCTGTTCATACACATCTTATATTTCATTTGTGCATGGTGTATAGGGAATTGGTCAACCGGCAATACTGCTGTGACTGGTGGTGAAAGCATATGCATAGGTGACCAAGAACTGCAAGTCGTTTTTGCTCCTGTAAGCCAGTGTTTTCCTTGGAGAATCGTTCTCTGGTTTTAGCTTATGCCATTGTTTCCTTACCTAGCATGATAATTCCTTTGAAATTTCCAATAATTAAATACTTAATTATGTAGCAATTTTTGTAAAGTCCAGTGCAACATAACCCTAATGGTTATAGTAGCATTTGGCAGTCCGACATATATTGTTTGGTATAATTTTTTTTGCTTCTTGCTGTTCAAATATAGTTGCATGCCATAGTCCATACAGAATGATTATGCCAACCACTGATAATATTTTGCAATGATTATTTTAAGAAAAGATGGTGGCATGACATTTGTTACTTGAATGGATTTACATTTTATAAGAATTAAAGAATATTAGGACTTCAGAAAAAATACACAAAACGTAGCATTCCTGATGTTGTTTTGAAGCAAAATAGTAGCAACACTATACATGATCTGTGCATGACCTAGAAAGTATTCTCTGGAAAACACTTGACTTATACAGCAACCCAATATTCACATTTGAAGAAGTCTATGTTTCTGTTATTCTGTTGAATTAACTATTGTGAACTCATAATAGCAGAAGCATACAATTTGTCTATTTTAGAGTTTGGAGTTCATCCATTTATTGATATGATCTGATCTCAAGCATATATTCAGCTGTTTTTGTGGAATCTACATCATATTTTAGACCAGAACATACTGAATTTATTGATTGATACTTCTCTATGTTTTCAATACTAGGGTCATACAGATGGTCATATGGGGCTTCTCCATGTCAATACCAATGCACTAATTGTCGGAGATCATTGTGTAGGGTAAGCATCATTCTTCAGCATATTAACAGCAGCAGTTGCAGATACTCTAGAGAAATTGGATCTTTTGCCCCACTTTTCTTCCAACTTTGATCACCCCCCCCCCCTGAGAATGACGGGTGGGGCTGGGGCCACTTGCCATTGAGACAAGCACGGGGCAAATCATCAAACCCCATGTAAAGTGGGGCAAAAGATCCAATCCCCCATATACTCTATGACCATTCTTCACTGGTATCTAAATTGAGTCCAAGTATTAAATCGAACTGCCATATCTAAATTGTATTACTTGTTAATGTTATATTTGACAAATGGATAAGACACACGAATAGAATGACCAGCTTCAAGGACTACAGCACGCTCGGATTTTTAACTTGGCCTCACTCGCTAAAGAAACAGTAAGGCTAAGCATTTGGAAACTATTGGGCTGTCATATATAGGCTATGTATGATGTACAGAGGTTTGTCTATTAGACAGCATATTAAACACCCACCAGTGTTTTTATTTTATTAATAAAAAAGATGCAAGAACTAAAATACCGACTACTTTTCCTCAAAAGTTATACAGAATAAAATCACACCCTAAACAGGCAAGTGATGCTAAATAAAATAAACACTGAAGTAATGATGCATAATTTTGCCATTTTCAGGCATGGAAGTGCAATATTGGACAATAGAGCTGGTGGCAACATGAAGGTAACACTGATTTTTGTTTGGAAGCTCATTTCTTGCATTATAACCGAAGTTCACAAATCGTGGAAAATCTCTCGGTTTCTTTCCCATCTTGTACTTTGTTTCTGTGCTTTACGTTTTCTAGCAATGCTGCCTCCAGAGAGTTGTGTTGTCTAAATCAGAGTTGCATTGGCATAAGGGTTTTCTGAATTATGCAGGACTACTTCCAAACCACATACAAATTCTTGGAGATGTCGCCACACGTGCTAATTCCAATGCATGGAAGAATCAACCTATGGCCCAAGCATATGCTTTGTGGATATCTCAAGTATGGAATTAATCGCTACTGCAAACTTTGTCTACACTTCACAAGTTCTATGGTTGAACAAGTTCATTTTTAGCAGAATATAAGATGAACTTTATACTTTCGGATTTGTCGAATCAATTCAAATGTAGTCTGTTCCTTTGTTGCAACTTTTCCTGTTTCTTCTAAAAAGTGGCCTATTATAGTTTTCTACATGTCCACCTCTTGATGGATGCACAATTATGTTGTTATTTCTTCATCTTTGTTCATACTGATAGTACGATACAGTCATCCGTTTGTAGATACTGCAGACATTAGCTCAGATGTAATGTGCATCTTACTGAATTTGTAGGAATCGAAAGGCTAGAGAAGCCTCCATTCTGCAATCCATAGAGAATGGTGCTCAAACTTTGTTTGATATAGTTTCGAAGACTTACTGTGATGTAGACAGGAAATTGTGGATTCCTGCATCCTTCAATGTTCGCCTTCATGTTGATCATCTGAACTCTCAACATAAACTTCCCAAGGTGAGTGAAAACTGCACTCAACTTCTGTATGTTTCATGATTAATCCAGAGTAAGGAGCCTGCATGTTCCATAATTAATCCAGGAAAAATATTACAAGTGAGTGGTTACCATTTTGAGAGCTTTTCCTCCTGTGGATGCTCTGAAAATTCAAAGAAACACAATAACACATCAAATTTCAGAATAATTTTTGTTTGATATTGTAGAAATGTTTATAACCTATATTAGTGCAGATGAATTTATGGGATGAAAATTTAGCCAGATGCAAATCAGAATGTGCCTGAATGTTTGCTGCAATATTTTACACTGTAACAATATCTTTGACGAAAAAACACATCGAAATATTCTGAAAGCAGTCTGCAACTTTTTTTATCACGTTTCCTTATTTGACAAGCATGCTCTTGTTAGAACCAGTTATTCATTGATTTTGATGATGATTCAGTTTAATTTTCTTGGGGATCACCATGCAGGATTTCTCCTTAGAAATGTTCAGTGGAAGTTGCGATGAATTTATGTCTAGCCTGCAGCAGTAACCGTGAGTGTGAGAAGAAAATCAAATGCTCCTTCCGAGTTTGTATTCCACCTAGGCTGCTCTGTTGAGTTCTTTGGCGTTTTTTTATACGAAACTAAGCAAAGTGATAATGGGGGTTATGTTATCGAATAAACCAAAACGTGTTAGTTATTTTCAGAAGTGTACATATCGAAAAGCCCCATTGATATAACATGTTGCTCAATTTATGCAGGACTTCTCAACGGAAAAGTTTGAATCGAGCTGCGGAACACATTTCATATTTTGGTGGGGCGTAGCGTATGCCCAAGCCAGGAGCTCACCCGCCCTCATCATCGCGGCAAGTGCCCTCGCCGCCGGTGGTCTGGCGATCGCGTATGCCCTCAGAAGGAAAAATGGCAACCAGCCCTAGGATTCTTCTCCAAGACCCGGTAATCCCCATCTTCGAGTGCATGCAACCGTCCTAAGATCGTGTTGTTTCGTGTGCCAAGTCAGACTGTAAACTCCCAAGATTGCTCATGATTGCATACTGTATTTGCGAGCTTTGCTCTGTATACACACAAGGGAGAAGCTCCCGATGCTACGTTGTGTTCTCCCTAAGCCACAGGAACTTTCCACCTGAGTCCATGTGCAGGTGAATCGAATACAGAGACTTTTGCTGAACCGACGCTACCGTTCCATTCTAATCTAAAATAGAAACCTGCTGTGATCTGGGTCTGGGTGCGACAAAGAGAATCTGCTTTCACATATTGGCTCAAGCTACAAGGTTCCAAGTGTCGCCCGGTTATAAATTCGTAAGATTACTAGAGTGGCCATGTTTAAAAATCATACTACTTGCTACGTAGTAAGAGCAACTGTAGCAGAGACGTCATAACTGGCCGATCATCATAATAACCATCTATATGGTGATTTTGGTTGGAAAGCCTTGGAGCGCCATAATTTATAGATGTCGCTCCTCATCTAGTCCCAGAGTTGCTACCTGCTCTGGATCGCCATAATTTATGGAGGCCGCTCCAAAATCGAGCCTGTGAGCCTCCACATTTAGTGGCTGTTGGGGGTATTTGGAGCGCTCCATTCCAAAAATGATTTTGTGTGAACGACATTTCCCCGCTTGTTGCTCTTCCCACCCGCGTCGTTGTCTCCCCTTCCTCACTATAGTGTCACTTGTGATCGCTTCCGCCTGTCTCCAGTCCACGTCGACAACGCCATGGGTGCCACCTTGATCAGCACATCCCAATTCGCCGGTTTGGAGTTGGATCTTGCGACTTCAACATGTTGTTGCGCCTCATGTGCCTTCGACAAACACCTGCCACCACTAAGGCCAGCACCTTGTCCACCCTATCAGTGACGAGTTGGGTGACAAACCACCTCATGCCGCCACCAACAGGCGCCGGCCTCCCCCCCTTGCCCCTCCTCCCTTCGTACTAGTGGCGGGCGAGACTTGGGCGCCTTCCCATTCCTATGCGGGTCCAGAAACACCGATGAGGTAAAAGCCCTCCTTTGCCTTTTATTCGGATTGGTTCAGTGTGAAAAAATGTTGGCAAATGTGCAATTTGTGTTTTAGCGAGGATTTTACGAATTTAGGGGGATCGACTGTCAATGACGAATCATTTCTCCAGAGTATGATGGCGATTCTAGGGCAAATGATTTTGATCTTGAGGGCACATCATTGTCGCATTTTAATCAATTGGAAGTGTTTGGTCGTGATTCAGAATTTGATCAAGTTCAACCCTCCGATCGTCGAGGATGAAAGGAATTCGAGCCGCAAACTACATCCCGGATGAGGATATTGCTTTTCTGAGGGGATGGCAAAAGGTTACTCTTGAGACACTTGCTAGGAAAGATCAAACGAGCGGTAAGTATTGGATGCGCATCCAGGAGGGTTTCAAACATCATCTTGAGCGTCCCACGAATCATACCCTCAAATCCACAAAACCGACAGGGTACGATTCAAGAGACGTGCAGCTGTTGGGCGGGTTATTGCATCAAGCGAAGCACACTCCTCCTATTAGTACAACCATTAATCAATATGTAAGAAATCTTAATTTTTTTATTGCCACATTTGCATACTTCGAGTTTTTGTATCAAATGAGCATTGTTATGTTTTAGGATGATATAGCCCAATTAGGGATATCTCCAAATGGCCAAACCGAATGAGAAAATTGATTGGCCACCAACATTGTTGGAATTTATTGGAAGGCAACAAGAAGTGGAAATCGAGAAATGATGAGACTCCTCCATAAAAAGGGGAAGTGCAATAGTTCATCTCGACAGATAGACAGGTGTCAAAATGATGCTGGTGATGGAGGAAAGGGTGCATAGAAGT
>NC_057802.1:16507815-16508777 GCF_018294505.1 Triticum aestivum | reverse complement strand
AGAAGAAGCTCAAGAGATATGGAGAGGTGGATGCGATGGAAGAAAAGATCGACAACTTGATGAGAACAAGGACAAGTACCCAGAGAAGAGGAAGGAGGAAAAGATGGAGATGGAGGATAGAAGATCGAAGAGAAGAGAGTGAGGTGAGATTCTATGCAAGAGAGCAGACGCCATCATGAAGAGATGGATGCGCGTAGGCTCGAATTGAGGAGCATCGGCTGGCAATTGAACGAATAGCCTAGCAGAATCGATTCATCATGTTGGATCCCAACGTCATGGATCCAGTGGCGCGACAACTTTGGGAGGAGATGCGAGCGGTTGTCATCGTTCTAGGGTCGCCACAACAAGACATGGTGGATGTGTGGGAGGAGGGGACGATGCATACGTGGGGGAAGGGGACGGTGCACAAGTTGGAGGAGGGGATGGTGTACATGCCGATAACATGTGATTTTTACATGTTGGTTTAGTGCTTTTGTTCATGCAACTTATTGAAAATTCTATGCATTATTGTTTTTGAAATGATGTGATAAAATGTTTGATTTTAGAGACAATCGAAGTATTTGAATGAAGAAAACGAAAAATATCATGGAGGTGGAGATATGGCGATTCTGCTAGAGTTGCTATAAAGAGTACATGCTAGAGATGAACCTAAGACTGATAATAGATCAGGTAAAAAAGAATGATTGATACTTTTTCTCGAATAAAAGAAAACGATGGCTGATACTAGATTGCTTTTGTGCTAATTACCATCGCCTTTGAAAGAAAAGAGGTTTTTTTAACGTGCTTTTTTAGAAACTTCAAATCTATTCATCTTGAAGGTAATAAAAATTATAACCATCTCCGTGGACTACCTAGCAACAACTACAAGCACTGGAGCGAGTCGAAGGCGCGCCGTCATCATTGCCCCTCCCTCATCGAGGCGGGCAACCCTTGTTGTAGTCAGTGGCGGTGCTAGGAATTAA
>NC_057802.1:16491028-16507559 GCF_018294505.1 Triticum aestivum | reverse complement strand
ATGACTCACACTTTTAATAACAGGGGCCAAACAATACTACATGTTTTTTGTCTAAATTATACACTGTTTAAGTACTAACTAGCAGCAAATCAGTGATCTTAGGGGAGGCCAGGGCCCCTGCTGGTCCCCTTGTCTCTGCCACTGGTTGTAGTAGACAGTCGAGAAGTCGTCGTGCTAAGACCCTATAGGACCAGCGCACCAGAGTAGCAACCATCTCCGATGAAGAAAGTCGTAGATCAGAAGCTTCAAACCTGTAAACACCCAAATGTCACCTTCCCTTTTCACATGAGAGGTAAGAGTATAAAATAGGTCTGAGCCGTTGATTGCACTAAATAGTTGGTTTGATTAACTTTATCTTCTTACATCTCGTGTGAAAAGAGAGGTTAAGAGGGAGCATGTTAAAATTGCTTGAAAAATAATATTATTAGGAGTACTACTGACTTTTGCATGTAGTAGAATTAGCATAGAAGCAAGGATGGACGGTTGCACGTGTCTCCCCGACGTAGCTGTGGTCCAGTGTCCATGTATGTATAAGTAATAACCAAGAGCCGCATTTCTTTATGCCCGACGTAGCATGGACAACAACAGCAGCAGGAGCAGCATGGCCAAGCCCATGGAAGCCGTCCGTTCCGGGAGCGTCCTCTCCAATGTGGTCACCGTCATGCTGCTCCTCTCCTTGGGCTTCGTCTTCGGCATGGTGTACAACGCCAACTTCCAGGAATCCCATCTCACGCCATTCCTGCAGCCGCTGCCTTCTCTCCTACGGCCATCGCCAACTCCGGTGGTAGCGTGCGGCGTCGGCCCACCGTCGCCCTCTCCCACTTCGCCGCAGTCCCCGCCACCGGCGCGAATGGGGTTCGCCGACTTCCTCGCGCCGAGTGGCGGCGGCCTCATGCACAACATGACCGACGAGGAGCTGTTCTGGAGGGCGTCCATGGTGCCCAGGGTCGCCCTCGTGCCGCGGCGCATCGTGCCCAAGGTGGCCTTCCTGTTCCTGGTCACCGGGAACCTGCCGCTGCGGCCGTTGTGGGAGAAGTTCTTCGCCGGGCACGAGGGGCTCTACTCCATCTACGTCCACGCCAGCCCCGCCTACACCGGCTCGCCGCCGGCCGACTCCGTCTTCTACGGCCGCATGATCCCAAGCCAGGTAACCAACAAAAAAGAAAGGAGTTGCGGTGAGCGTGGATCGAACACGCGACCTTCAGATCTTCAGTCTGACGCTCTCCCAACTGAGCTATCCCCGCTTGTGTTATTTGACTTGATATTAAGCTTTACTTTGGAGCTGGTATTTTGGCTCATAAGTATAGATACACCTATTATGAAATATATATAAAAAAACACATTTCAAAATGTAAAAAAATTCTGAACGATAATTTCCCTTGTACATCCGGACATTCTATGTTCGCACATAAACTTTCGCAAAGAAAGAACATTTTTTGTGGCATGTATAAAAAAGATAAAAAAATGTCTAGTAAATAGCTGTAATCAAGCATCGAAAACTGTCTTTTTTACATAAGTCACAAAAAATGTCTATTTTTTGCACGGACATATAATGTCCGAATGTACACACGGGTTTTTTCTTAAAATATTTTAACTTTTTAAAATGTGTATTTAGACAATGGGTGCATATACCCCTATGAGCCAAAGTGAATTTTAGACTTTATGTTTTTTATACACGCAGAACACGAGCTGGGGCAACATGAACCTGGTCGATGCCGAGCGGCGGCTGCTGGGGACGGCGTTGCTGGACCTCGGTAATGCACGGTTCGCGCTGCTGTCGGAGACGTGCATCCCTCTCCTCTCCTTCCCGGCTGCCCACGCCTTCCTCACCGGCGCCAACGCCAGCTTCATCGACAGCTTCCCCACCCGTGCGCGGCATGCGCCCTTTTTCCTCCAGCGCAACATCAGCCGCGCGCAGTGGCGTAAGGGGTCGCAGTGGTTCGAGATGGACCGGGAGCTCGCCGTGGACGTCATCGCCGAGGAGCGGTACATGGCCGTGTTTCGCGGCGACCACGGCATCGCCAACATGTTGGAGCACTACATGCCGACGCTGGTGACCCTGCTGGGCTGGGGCACGCGCGCCGCCAACCGGACCCTCACGTACACCGACTGGCCGAGACCGGGCCCGCACCCGGCGAGCTACGGCGTCAGGGACGTCACACCAGAGCTGCTGGAGGGGATGAGGCGAGGGAACGGGGAGTGCGGCTACAGCGCCGGCAAGGCGGTTGAGTTCTGCTTCATGTTCGCGCGCAAGTTCTCCGGGGATGCGCTCGGCAAGTTGCTTGAGCTCGCTCCTAAGGTCATGGGGTTCGGCTGAAATTTTGTATGTATAATAGTCGCTAGTTTGTGTATGTTTTTTCCGCAAAAGAAATGGTTGTATTTGTCTTTTTACAGAAGGTCGTGGCGTTTTTTTATTATGATGCTAAGAAAAGTGATTGAAATTATCATTGGTCGAATTTTTGCATTGTTCTAGTATTCATACTTCATAAAATATTTCTTTGATCATTTACCTACTCGAGGACGAGGAGGAATTAAACTTGTGATGTTGATACGACTCCAAAGTATTTATAATTTTGAAGTATTCATGCCTACAATAATTTTAAATTGTTACACATTTTTATATTATTTTTATGGACTAACATACTAATCTAGTATCCAGTGTCAGTTCTTTTTTTTTTGCCTATTTCTTTGTTTTGGAGAAAACCATACCAAACAAAGTCCAAATGCGATAAAAATTTACGGTAATTTTTATGGCGGAAAAGAGACCCACAAAGCATCGGGGAAGGACTAGAAGATGCCCAGGGGAGCTACAAGCTCAAGAGGCGCGCCCTCCCATGGGGTGCGCTACCCGAGCTTGTGAGTCCCCCGGGAACCTTCCTGGCGTGATTCCAACGCCGAAAAATCCTATAAATCCGGAAACCCCCGAAAGTTGACCTAGATGAGTTTTCTGCCGCCGCAAGCATCTGCTCTGAAGCAATCTCATCTAGAGCCCTATTCCAACACCTTGCCGGAGGGGGATGGTCATCACCGGAGGCAGCCTTCATCATCCCCGCTGCCTCCATGACAAAAAGGGAGTAGTTCACCCTCGGGCCGAGGGTATGTACCAGTAGATATGCATTTGATCTCTCTCTCTCTCTCTCTCTCTCTCTCTCTCTCTCATGTTCTTGATTTGACACGATCTTGATGTACCATGTGCTTTGTTAATATAGTTTGATCATATGGTGTTCTTCCCTCTCTATCTTTATTGTGATGAATTGGCCTTGCACTTTGAAGTTTTGTATGCTGGATTGGATACTTTGGATTTGAGACCACTTAATGAATACTCTGAAGTCTTGCTTGCGGTTACTAGTGGTGACAATGAGGTAATCTATCGAGATCACTTGATATATATTTTGGTAATCAACTTGCAGATTTCGGTGGTGACATTGGGGAAATCTAAGCATAAAGGTTGACAAACGTTTTCATCATACTTTCTTCAATAGGAACTTTGGAGTGATTCTTTATCGCATGTTGAGGGATTATTATATAATTCAATTATGTTAGTACTGTTGAGAGATTGCACTATTGAAAGTATGAACCCTAGGCCTTGTTTCTAAGCATTGAGACATCGTTTCACACATTTTTGCTACTTTCTACTTTGCTTTATTTATTTATTCATATTATAAAAAGCTATTCCTATCATCCATATTACACATCTATCACCATCTCTTCACCGAACTCGTGCACCTATACAATTGACAACTATATTGGGTGTGTTGGGGACATAAGAGACTCTTTGTATTTGATTGCAGGGTTATTTGAGAGAGTCATCTTCATCCTACACTTCCCACGGATTAATAAATCTTAGATTATCCACTTGAGGAAAATAGTTGCTGTCATATAAAACTTTGCGCTTGAAGGTCCAACAGAGACTTCAAGAATAAAATTGCATAGTAGACATCAACTTATTTCTGATGTCGTTGCCAAGGAGGTGAGTGCTTGAAAGTATATCTTTCGATCTTGCAATTGAATCTTTTCATTTCTTGTTTATCCACTAGTTTGGTTTATAAATGAAAACTACAAAAAAAACTAGAAGTGAAGTTGCATCAAATTCTTCATCTTCATGATGTCTTTCTTGAAAATATGGATTCCGATAATGGTGCTAAATTGTTAGAAGAAGAATTTAATAAAATATTTAATGTGAGTTCTTTGAATGATAAGCATGATTGCAATGTTGTTAGTATGCTTTCTATGAATATCCATAAAGCTAATGATAATTGCACTAGCCATGGTAAAAAGATTTCTTATAAGCATGTCTATTATTGTGGAGAGCATAGACTTTGTGAAGACATGCTAATTGGAGATGATAGATTTTGTAAGAAGTATAAACATTACAATATTAAATGGTGGCTTAAGGTATTAGATGATTATGCTAGAAAATTATGTTCTCTTCATCCCATTACTTGTGTGCTTTGCAATAAATTTGCTCATCGTAATTTTCAATGCATACATTTTCATGATCGAATCGCGCCCAAATATTGCAATGACATGATCACCCTTGAAGTTCATAATAAACTTTGTCTATTTTTGGGATACGAAGATTTGTCACATAAAATTCATTGGTATGAAGCATACATTTTCACAGAACATACTTAAATTAATCTAAGAGAAATCTACTTATTTTATGTGGTAAATTGCAATGAGAATGCTTCTATAGCCAATTATAGAAAGAAGAGAAAACCAATAAAATATAAAAGCAATAGTAATGAAAGGGAAAAGATTTCCCTATTCCCTCCTATTATTTCTCATGATAGATCATGTTAGCAGGAGGAGCTTCATATCCAACAAATCTCTTTGACAAGAAACTCGGGAAAAATAATTAAACCCATACATAATGTGGTGAAGAAGAAGAAAAAAGAAGAAGGAGGAAGAAATGTAAAAAGGTATTTATCCCAAATAATGTTGCTCCTGTTATGGTTGTGCCTCATGAGAATGAATCAAAAAGTTGTAACGCCCCTATAATTAAGCTACAATAATCCCAACCTAATGATGCCATGTAACCATGTTTGCTAAGCTAAATTGCCACTTGATTAAAACACAAGTCAAATTCAAATTCAAATACCAAGTCAGATTATTATTTCATCAAAATGTAAACAAATGTTGGTTGAATTGCGAATAATCACTAAGTAATTGTCATGGAGGACCAACATCACTTGAATTATTTAAATGCCCCTAACCTATTTAAAACTGAACCAACAACATTTAAATTGGCCATTTCAAAATAAACAAATATTATTGTAATTCCAAACCACTTAAAACTGTGCGTGCTAGCTCAAAATGTTGCCTACTATTTATGTGTTAAATATCAAGTTCAACGAAAACATTTGGTATTAAGATAAAATAGAAAACAAAGAAGAAAGAATAAAACATAAAAAGAAAAAGCAAAAAGAACTCACTGTTGGACTGGGTTCTACGTGCACAGTGCATGGCCCAGCCCCACTCCCCCCTCATCTCCTTCCTCTGTTCACCGGGATGGGTGGACGACCTGAGCGCGTCCATGACCGGGGATCGCCACGCGACGGCCATCTATGCCTCCTCGGCGAGTATAACTTCGTTCCCGGCGTCGTAGGGCTCGACCCCTTCCTTCCCCCCTCGCAGACCCCTCCAACTCGCCCGCCCACGCTCGTTTCTGAGCTCGCGGAAACACAACGACCAGTTACAAAAGCGAAGGCTCCAACTTAGTTTTGGGTGGACCTGGGATGTCGGAGTCCTACGTGGCTGGTGTCCGGAGCAAAGTTCCCTGATTTGTTTTTGAAAACACCCCTTCTATTAATTAATTAAACAAAAGGTTATTACAATCATTCATTACAGTATACACCACGCAGGGCGGGACAGAGTTAACAAGCAACCCGTCGGACCTACAAATAAAACCGAACTTAGCAATTTCATGTGCCGCCTCATTGGCATGCCGCTTTATTTTTGAAAAGCTCAAATTTTGGAACAACTCGGCGATGCACAAAGTCCCCTGATTTTGTTTCAGTTTGTGGGAAAAAAGACGGTCCACTGCTCCACGAACCGATCATCATTGGCGCTGGATGTTCTTTACAGTGTCCTGGCCGTACCGGACGGATGCGGATGGTTTTGGGGTCAGCGTCTAAGATGCCCTAAAATTAATAGTACTACTAACTTTTTGCAAGACGAAGCAATGTTAACCAAAGCACGTGGTCTACCGTTCCATGTACTATTAACCAGGAGCTTCATCTTCTCCCCTAAGCGTGTGCTAAGCTAGAGGCATAGCATGGCCAGCGGCACGGCCAAGCCCATGCCAGCCCTCCACTCAGGAAGCGTCCTCCCCAATGTGCTCACCATGCTGCTGCTCCTCTCCATCGGCTTCGTCCTCGGCATGGTGTGCACCGCCAGCTTCCACGATTCCTACCTCCTTCCTTTCCTGCAGCCGTTGCCATCTCTCCTACGGTCGCGGTCACCGCTGCCCCCGCACGCGCCCGCGCCGTCGCCGGTGACAGAGTTACCCTCACAGTCGCCCTCGCCATCACCGGACACAGCGTGCGTCGTCGGCCCACCGTTGCCCTCTCCTCCCTCGCAGCAGCCGACGCCGTCCCCGCCGGCGAGCTTGGGGTTCGCGGACTTCCTCGCGCCGAGCGGCGGTCTCATGCACAACATGACCGACGAGGAGCTGTTCTGGAGGGCGTCCATGGTGCCCAGGGTCGCCCGCGTGCCGTGGCGCATCGTGCCCAAGGTGGCATTCCTGTTCCTCGTGAGGGGGGACCTGCCGCTGCGGCCGTTGTGGGAGAAGTTCTTCGCCGGACACGAAGGGCTCTACTCCATCTACGTGCACGCGAGCCCCGCCTACACCGGCTCGCCGCCGGCAGACTCCGTCTTCTACGGCCGCATGATCCCAAGCCAGGTAACGTGCAAAAGAAAAAGGTGATGCGGTGAGCGTGGATCGAACACGCGACCTTCAGATCTTCAGTCTGACGCTCTCCCAACTGAGCTATCCCCGCTTGTGATTAATTTACTTGTTATGCCATTTTATACATGAAAACTATTTTACCTGATGATCTTACGAAAAGTTTAATCGACCCATCCGAAAGTATTTCGGAATCTAACACTTTTTCTACTGCATGGGTCGATGGTGGTAGGTTATCAGTATACCGCCAAGGCCCTTGACGGTAGGAACGCACGCCCTACCGCAAATTTTTCTAAGTATCAGATACAGTGTGTACTCACCTACCGTCGGATGCATGCAGTAGGGGTACACAGGATACCGCAAGACTGTTTTGCGGTAGACCAGCACTGCGCTGACATGGATAAGTTGCCTACCTCTAGGGTCCTTGGCGGTAGGCTATTATACCCTACGACCATCGACCCTGGCGGTAGCAAAAGTGTCAGGTTCCGAAAAACTTCCGGATGGGGTCAGATCCGGCTAAACTTTAGCAAAAAGGTCAAAACACGAAAATCGGCTCCCACATGCGTCTATGTTACCTGATGATCTCATTGTACACGCAGAACACCAGCTGGGGCGACATGAACCTCGTGCACGCGGAGCGGCGACTGGTGGCAACGGCGCTGCTGGACCTCGGCAACGCGCGGTTCGCGTTGCTGTCGGAGACGTGCATTCCTCTCCTCTCCTTCCCGGCCGCCTACGCCTTCCTCACTGGCTCCAACGCCAGCTTCATCGACAGCTTCCCCACCCGCGCGCGGCACGTCCCATTCTTCACCGAACGCAACGTCAGCCTCGCGCAGTGGCGCAAGGGGTCGCAATGGTTCGAGATGGACCGGCCGATCGCCGTGGAGCTCGTCGCCGAGGAGCGTTACATGGCCGTGTTCCGCGGCGACCACGGAATCGGCAACATGGAGGAGCACTACCTGCCGACACTGGTAACCCTGCTGGGCTGGGGTGCGCGCGCCGCCAACCGGACCCTCACGTACGTCGCCTGGCCGAGACCGGGCCCGCACCCGGCAACCTACGGCGTGAGGGACGTCACGGCGGAGCTGCTGGAGGGGATGAGGCGAGGGAACGGGGAGTGCGGCTACGGCCGTGCCGGCGGGGCGGTTGAGTTCTGCTTCATGTTCTCGCGCAAGTTCTCCCGGGACGCGCTCGCCAAGCTGCTTGAGCTCGCTCCTAAGGTCATGGGGTTCGGCTGAAATTTTGTATATCTACTAGCAGCTCGTGCGTTGCAACGGGAGAAAAATTGGACATGTGCTCAGAATTTAGTTAAAATTCTATGTGCAAACATAGTTGTTTCTTCACTACCAAGAAAATGTTAATTGTCTCGTCCATTATTTACAAGCGTGCTATCCATTGCAAAATGGAAGTTGGTACGTCTTTCTCAATAAGAACGTGTATTAATTGAATCTGTAGTATAAGGATACATTTGTCGAAAAGGTTAGGTTACCTTGACCTATATTTACTCAGGCTTGTGCAATACTCAGAAAAGCGAAATGATAGACAATATTGTTCAAGTATAAACGGTGCATCCCCTCAGGATGAATCATGACCTGGAGTACAGATTCAAATGTTGATTTGTACGATACATTATTTAAAATCTTTAAATCAGATCATCAGACCACAATAACTTTGGTGCATTATGAATTTTGACTCGTACCGCAAATATTCACAACAAGCACGCAGAAGACCTATTTTGCAGGAGCTAATTCTTCAGGTTGTAGTGTTCTGCACGCACTCATCTAGAGAACCTGGTTATCAGCAGGCAGACATTCAGAGTGCACATATTATTCTCCTCCACAAATTAATACAACTTCAAATACATCAAGATCATATATTTTCTTCAACTGTGTATGTGAGCTCTGCGCAAAATATATTAGACACATCCAAGCTAGGGTGCATCTATAATAACCATCAGTCTGTCATCTACATATTACATAAAGTCACTAGTAGAAAACAGGGTTTTCGTCTGAAGCATAAGTCCCGGTCAGGTTTGGGCCCGGGACTATTGGGACCACTAGTCCCGGTTCCAACGGCTAGGAGCGAAAGATGTCACGGCCACCTCTAGTCCCGGTTCATTTGTGACCTCTAGTCCCGGTTGGTGATACCAACCGGGGCTAAAGGGGTGGTGGCAGGCTGGCGTCAGGCTGGGGCCCCCGCGAACCCCTTTAGTCCCGGTTGATATCACAAATCAGGAGTAGAGGTTGACCTTTAGTCCCGGTTTGTATCACCAACCGGGACTATAGATGTCCCTATATAAACCCTTCGTCCAGCCTGAGTCCAAGCATTCTCCTTTCTCTCCTCTCTGTTTTCTTCCCCTAGCTCGAGTTCATCCTCCATTTTTGCCAAGATTTATGAAGATTTGAGGCACCCCATCTATCCAAGTGTTCTAAAAGTTTAGCAACTTTGACCTTTCATCTCTCATTGCTAGTTTAGCTCGTTTCATGCTCTATAAGTATAGTCATTTGTGGGTTTTAGTTTGGGAGTAATTATGTGGGAGTTTATTTGATTTATATGCAATTTGAGCTCAAATTAACATCTTAGTTTGCATATGTGCAGGTGTGGTTTACCAAGTGCCTTCCCGTCCTCACCGCCGTCGCCAGAGTCGTCCCGTCGTCGGCACCACCTTGGTGAGGCTCTTGTTCTTATCATTTTTGTGAAAAAAAAAATCTTATTTGTATGTTTAGGTAGTTGCTTGTATAATTTTCTTACTTGTATGATTGTTTGTTATACGTAGTGCCATGGTTTTGATATCCGTCTCTGTCGGCCCTCGTCCAGTTTATGATTCGGATGTGGTATAATATCTTGTATAACTATTTGTTGCATTTTGTGTTTATGACAATTATGCCCATCAAGTTGACATAGATATTTTTATCTAGCAGGTATATGAACCGGAAATTGCAACAGACCCTCTTGTCGAGAAGTTAAATTTAGTTGAAAAAAATGAGTATTTGAAAGAAAAATTGAAGAAGAGAAGATGAAATTGGAGTTGTATGTTGCCGATGCCGTCGATGATCACAAGATCAAGATGGATGCAATGAGCTTGAAGATTAGAAAGATTAGAAAATATGCCGTTAATAAAGAGGATTGTTATGATTATGTTGTTGGATCAATTGTTACCTTAGTTGCGATTTTGATCGCATTTGTTGTTGCATTTAAATGCTTTCGCTAGATAGTTGTATGTTGTTTTATGAGAATAAGTGTGTATGAACTTTATGTATGAACTTGTATTAATTTGGTCTTTTTGGTGTTGTGTAATGAAGATGAGCCGGCAATGGATGTACGATGACCGACGCTGTCCCCAGTTCATTAATGGTGTGCATTGTTTTCTGCGTGTGGCCGAGGCAAACCAGTGGGATGGTTTTATGTGTTGTCCATGTGGTGTCTGTAAGAATGATAGGAATTACTCTAGCTCAAAATTCTTTCACGTCCACCTGTTTACGTTCGGTTTCATGTCCGGCTATAACTGTTGGACCAAGCACGGAGAAAGAGGGGTTCTAATGGAAGAGAATGAAGAATAAGAGGATGATGACAACTATCCTAGGTTCCCTAAATACGATGGTACTACAATGGGGGAAGAAGCTGAAGAAGAGGCATCAGATGAGCCCGCTGATGATCTTGGTCGGGCCATTGCTGATGCAAAAAGAAACTACGCAAGTGAAAAGGAGAAGTTAAAGTTGCAGCGCATGCTAGAGGATTACAAGAAATTATTGTACCCAAATTATGACGATGACAAGAAAAAGCTAGGTACCACACTGGAATTGCTGCAATGGAGGGCAGAGAATGGTGTATCTGACAACGGATTTGAAAAGTTCCTGAAAATGTTAAAGAAGATGCTTCCAAAGGACAACGAATTGGCCGGCAGTACGTACGAAGCAAAGAAGGCTGTCTGCCCTCTAGGATTAGAGGTGCAAAAGATACATGCATGCCCTAATGATTGCATCCTCTACCGCGGTGAGGTGTACGAGAATTTGAATGCATGTCCGGTATGCGGTGCATTGCACTATAAGATCAGCCGCTATGACCCTGGTGATGTTGAGGGCGAGCGCCCCAGGAAGAGGATTCCTGCCAAGGTTATGTGGTATGCTCCTATAATATCACGGTTGAAATGTTTGTTCCAAAACAAAGAGCATGCCAAGTTATTGCGATGGCATAAAGAAGACCGTAAGAAAGACGGAAAGTTGAGAGTACCCGCTGATGGGTCGCGGTGGAGAAAAATTGAGAGAAAGTGGCCGGAGTTTTCAGGTGACGCAAGGAACTGTTAGTTTGGTATAAGTGCAAATGGTATTAATCCTTTTGGGGAGCAGAGCAGCAATCATAGCACCTGGCCAGTGACTGTGTATCTATAACCTTCCTCCTTGGTTGTGCATGAAGCGGAAGTTCATGATGATGCCAGTGCTCATCCAAGGCCCCAAGCAACCCGGCAACGACATTGATGTGTACCTGAGGCCATTAATTGTAGAACTTTTACAGTTGTGGGATATAAAAGGCGTATGTGTGTGGGATGAGCACAAACAACAGGAATTTGACCTACGAGCATTGCTGTTTGTAACCATCAATGATTGACCTGCTCTTAGTAACCTTTTAGGACAAACAAACAAGGGATACAATGCATGCACGCACTGTTTGATGAGACCGTAAGTATATATTTGGATAAATGTAAGAAAAATGTGTACCTGGGACATCGTCGATTTCTTCGATCAAGCATCTATTAAGAAAGAAAGGCAAGCATTTCAAAGGTGAGGCAGATCACCGGAAGAAGCCTGACCATCGTACTGGTGACCATATACTTGATATGGTCAAGGATTCAAAAGTAATCTTTGAAAAGGGTCCTGGCGGAGAATCTATTCTAAATGACACTGACAGACACGCACCCATGTGAAAGAAGAAATCTATATTTTGGGACATACCCTATTGAAAAGTCATAGAGGTCCGCTCTGCAATCGACATGATGCATGTGGCAAAGAATCTATGCGTGAACCTGCTAGGCTTCTTGGGCATGTTTTTTCACTCGTTTGGTTTATAAAAGAAAACAACAAAAAATTGGAAGTGAAGTTGCATCAAATTCTTTATCTTTATGATGTCATTCTTGAAAATATGGATTCCGACAATGGTGCTAAATTGTTAGAAGAAGAATTTAATAAAATATTTAATGTGAGTTCTTTGAGTGATAAGCATGATTGTAATGTTGTTAGTATGCTTTCTATGAATATCCATAAAGCTAATGATAATTGCACTAGCCATGGTAAACAGATTTCTTATAAGCATGTCTATTATTGTGGAGAGCACATACTTTGTGAAGACATGCTAATTGGGGATGATAGATTTTGTAAGAAGCATAAACATTACAATATTAAATGGTGGCTTAAGGTATTAGATGATTATGCTAGAAAATTATGTTCTCCTCATCCCATTACTTGTGTGCTTTGCAATAAATTTGCTCATCGTAATTTTCAATGCATACATTTTCATGACCGAATCGTGCCGAAATATTGCAATGACATGATCACCCTTGAACTTCATAATAAACTTTGTCTATTTTTGAGATATGAAGAATTGTCACATAAAATTCATTGGTTTGAAGCATACATTTTCACGGAACATGCTTAAATTAATCTAAGAGAAATCTACATATTTTATGTGGTAAACTGCAATGAGAATGCTTCTATAGCCGATTATAGAAATAAGGGAAAACCAATAGAATATAAAAGCAATAGTAATGAAAGGGTAAAGATTTCCCAATTCCCTCATATTATTTCTTATGATGGATCAGGTTACCAGGAGGAGCTTCATATCCAAGCAATCTCTTCGACAAGAAGCTCGGGAAAAATAATTAAACCCACACATAATATGGTGAAGACGAAAAAGGAAAGAAGGAGAAAGAAATGTAAAAAGGTATCTATCCCAAATAATGTTGCTCCTTTTATGGTTGTGACTCATGAGAATGAATCAAAAAGTTATAACACCCCTATAATTAAGCTACGGTAATCCCAACCTAATGATGCCATGTAACCATGTTTGCTAAGCTAAATTGTTACTTGATTAAAACACAAGTCAAATTCAAATTCAAATACCAAGTCCGATTATTATTTCATCAAAGTTTAAAATAAATGTTGGTTGAATTGCGAATAATCACTAATTAATTGTCATGCAGGACCAACATCATTTGAATTATTTAAATGCCCCTAACCTATTTAAAACTGAACCAACAACACTTAGATGATTCATTTCAAAATAAACAAATATTTAAGTAACTCTAAACCACTTAAAACTGTGAGTGCTTGCTCAAAATTTTGCCTACTATTTATGTGTTAAATATCAAGTTCAACAAAAACATTTGGCATTAAGATAAAATAGAAAACAAAGAAGAAAGAATAAAACAGAAAAATTAAAAAGCAAAAAACAAAAGGACTCACTCACTAGTAGAAAACAGGGCTTTGGTCCAGGCCGGGCCAGCCCATTAGTCCCGGTTCGTGAGGCCAGGGGGCCGGCCAGGCCTCGTGGGGGCATTGGTCCTGGTTCGTCTGGACCCTTTGGTCCCAGTTCCAGACACGAATCGGGACCAATGGGCCTTGCTCCTGGCCCACAACCATTGGTCCGGGTTCGTGGTTGGAACCGGGACCAAAGGGGGTCCTTCAGTCCCGGTTCCAGCCACGAACCGGGACCAATGAGATGCCTATATATACCCCCTCGCCCGTGAGCAGAGCACTCCACTGCTCTGTTTTTCTGGCTGGCGAGGGGAGAGCTTTGTGGTGCTCTAGCTCACCTCCTATGCACATGAGGTGTTTGATGAAATGCCCGAGCCATACCTAAGCTTTCTCCTCTCGAAGCTCCTTGTCCAAGCTCCATTTTTCTCAAGATTTGTCTAGGTTTGACGGTCTGTCCTGTCCCATCCCCATCCTCACCGCCGTCAATCGCCCGCGCCGATCTCGTCGCCGGCACCATCGTGGTGAGCCTCTTGATCTTATCTTCTTTCTAAAAGAAAAAAAGTTCTTACTTGTATGGTTTATATAGATACTTGTGTAATTTTCTTACTTTTATTATTGTTTGTTATTATAGTGCGATGGTTTTGGTATCCGCCTCCGTCGGCCCTCGTCCTGTCTATGATTCGGATGTGGTATATATTATCTTTTATAACTATTTGGTTCATTTATTGTTTATGACAATTACGCCGACCAACGTGACATAGATTTTTTTATCTAGGAGGTATGTGAACCGGAAAATCCAACCGACCCTTTTGTCGAGAGGTTAAATTTAGTTGAAAAAGAAAACAATTACTTGAAGGAAAAATTAAAAAAATTGAGGAGGAGAAGATGATATTGGAGTTGCATGTTGCGGATGTCGTCGATGATATTGGAGTTGCATGTTGCGGATGTCGTCGGTGATCACAAGATCAATGAAATGCCTTTTGTAACAGATGAGTTTCGTATGAAACCCTGATACTTCGAAAGAGACTATCCGTTTCGTACACGAAGTGCATCCATTTTTTGCCGTAACCCTCTAAACTTTTTAGCACATGCTATGTGGGTAAAATGATGATACCATGCCAACTTTCAACCTTTTTAGAGTTCATTTGTGGTGCTTTTCAATTTTAGGGTCATTTAGCTTACAAAAATCAGTAAATGCATGAAAAATACCAGATGAAGTCAGAAAGGGTTGAAAATTGATGACGTGGCTATGAATGGTTCAATTTGAACACACAAAAAGTCCGGAGTTCAAATAAGTTCAAAAAAATGAAATCCCTTTGTAACAGATGAGTTTTCGTCCGAAACCCTGATACTTCGAAAGAGATTGTCCATTTTGTACATGAAGTGCATCCAGTTTTTGCCAACTTTCAACCTCTTCAGAGTTCATTTGAAGTGCTTTTCAATTTCAGGGCCATTTAGCTCAAAGAATGAACTAATAGCAAAAAAAATGAACTAGAAAACTTTTATGAAACTCTAATAGCAAAAATAATGAACTAAAAGAATGAACTAGAAAACTTTAATGAAACTCTAATAACAAAAATAATGAACTAGAAAACTTTAATGAAACTCTAATAGCAAAAGGAATCAACTAAAAAGCTTTTATAAACCACTAGTATTTTTGAAACTAAAATTATATAAAATTTATGCAACTAAAATTATCAAAGTATTTTTTGTTCAAAACATTAATAGCAAAAAGAATTTTCATGATTTTTTTTGAAACTTTAATAGCAAACTAAAATAACAAAATATGTTTTTGATTAAAACAGACATTTCAAATAACCTAAAAATTACCAAATCGAATATAATGATAAAACACAGTAATATTAAATAGCAGGAAAAAGAATCACTCAAAAATCTATTTTTATAGTAAAGTTATTCACAAACTAGTGATTCGCACAAATTTCAAAAAAATCAAATTTAAACTATTCAAATTGGAAAACTAATGGCACTAAGAGAAAGTTTATAATTTTTATTACCTAAAAGCAAAAAAGAATCACTAAAAACAGTAAGTATTTTGCTGTAAGTAGAAACAAAATAAAACAAATAAAGCAAAAAAGAAAACAAAAAACTAGAAAAAAAAATAAAAAAATGCCACCTACTCGGCCACCACGGCCTGAATACGACTAGAAACCCAACCATGGGCCAGGATTCAGGCCCGCGGCAGGCCCAGTAGGCCCATAGGCAAGGAGTGACAGATTAGGCCCGAAAGCCTGCAGTTGAGAGGAGCTCGAGAGGGTGGGCGCAACAACGCTTGTAAACCACTCTCGAGCTCTCTCAACTAGCGAGGTGGGACTAAACATCCCACCGCACCGCGCCAGCACAAGGCCTTTGGTCCCGGTTGGTGGCACCAACCGGGACTAAAGGGGGGCATTGGTCCCGGTTGGTGCCACGAACCGGTACCAATGCTTTGTGTATATAAGCAACACTTAGCAGTTTCCTTCTCGGTTCGATCGATCTCCTCGTCCACTCCTCCGACGATGCTGCCAGGCTGCCCGTGCATCGCCGCCCCCGAGACCGCTCGGCCTCGTCGCCCCGAGCCCGCGCCGCCCCCGAGCCTGTGCCGCCCCCGAGCCCGTGCCACCCTCGAGCTCGCGCCGCCCCAAGCCCGTGCTGCCCCCGAGCTCGCCTTCGTCCCCGAGCCCTCCTCCCCATGCCCAAGCCACGACGGCCTCCCCGTGCATCGCTGCCCTCAGTGAGCTCACCCCCTCCCCGTGCTCATGGTTGCCGCCGCTGCGTGCTCTTGCCGCTGCCGCCACTGCTCATACTCTGTTAGATGGATAGATAGATGGATTTTCATATGCCCATGCTTTTTTATTAATCTTTTATTAGATAGATGTATAGATGGATGCATGTTAGATGGATAGATAGATATATGTGCTCTGTTTTTTAGATGAGATGTATGAGATGTCATGTGGAAATGTGCTATGTTTTCTTAAAAGAATAGATAGATGGATGAAATGTAATATGCATGATGTTTTAAATTTTGAAATGTGCTATGTTTTTTAGATGTGATAGATAGATGTTTCGTGGAGATGATATGAGATGGAAGAGAATTATTTTCATAGAAATTAGTGTGATATTTTTGTTCATGATGATCTTGCTCGATGAATGTTCTATG